>NC_061510.1:176117967-176164215 GCF_022539505.1 Lolium rigidum
CCGTTTGTTATCACCAGAATTTGACCGGATCAGAGGTGGGCCGCGATCAAGATGACTTTGAAGAATATATATAGAAGAAATACGTGAATCGGCCTTATATGCAAAGTTTGGGCTAATTTGCTCGTGTATCTGTACCATAGTAGGATACGTGTCGGTTAGGAAATAGAGTTTTACCCGTGCACGGTTAGGTGCACGCTTGAATTAGAAAGTCCCCTGGACTATAAATATGTATCTAGGGTTTATGGAATAAACAACAACCAACGTTCAACACAATCAATCTCGGCGCATCGCCAACTCCTTCGTCTCGAGGGTTTCTCCCGGTAAGCACCATGCTCGCCTAGATCGCATCTTGCGATCTAGGCAAGCATAAGCTTATTACGTGGTTCATGCGTTGCTCGTGTCGAAGCCTTTTTGATGGCGAGCAACGTAGTTATCTTAGATGTGTTAGGGTTTGCATTGTTCTTCGTATCACATGCTGTCGTAGTGCAACCCTTATACATCTAGCCGCCCTTACACCTATCTTAGGTGTAGGGGCGGCACCCCACTTGATCATTATTTAGTAGATCCGATCCGTTACGGTTGCTCCTTGTTCTTCAAGGATTAGTTTAACATCCGCAATAGTTAGGCCTTACAAAGGGTTGGAGGATCTAGCGGCGTGTAGGGTGTAGTTTGCTAGCCCTAGACAGGATGTTCCGGGATCAACCTCGTGTTGGTTTTTAGGCCTCTGTCTAGGATCGGATTACGATCACCGTACGCGAGCGCGAGGCCCAATCGTGAGTAGGATGATCCGATTATGCGGTGAAAACCCTAAATCGTCGTAGATCGCTTTAGCTTTATCTTGATCAAGCAGGACCACCATATATTCGTGCACCTCGTACGAATCATGGGTGGATCGGCTCTTTGAGCCGATTCACAGGATAACCCTGAGAGCCGATCGAGGCTCGTATTTAACGTTTACGTGTATGCCATGCAGAAACTAAGCAAGGCATCATCCAACACCTTCCCCGACCGTGCATAGGTCAGTGGCACGCCCTTGCGACAGCGATCGGACGTGTGACCGGAAGGCTTTGCGGGCCGTCGCTCCGAGGGACCGGGGCCGCCGGCAGCCCTAGTTGTTCCCGGCTCTACGGTGTTGCTGGCCGCTGCCCGCGGCTGGGTTTCGACCGCAACACATTCTCGGCACGCCCGGTGGGACCATCTTCGACATCCACCGCATCGCCATCTACATCCGAGATGGCGGAAAGCACTCCGGCCAAGTACGAGGATCCGACCGACGAACTCAAGAAGAAGCATGACGAGATCAAGCAGGTCCTCGAAGCCGACTTCATCGGCTCTTTCCACGTAACCCGCTCCCACGCGTATCGGTGGAAGGGGTTCTCACCGAAGGCGCGCTCGATGGAGTGGACCTGTCCACCCCGTCGAAGAACGCACCAGTGTCGCCGCGTCGGGAGATCAACTTCATGGTGGCTCATTCGCCGCACCGCCACTCCGAGAGCCTCGGTGAACACTTTGGAGCGTGTCGCTCGCGCGTGATCCAGGAAATCATGAGCCATCAATATTCTCCGTCGGGACCAGCTCCGAGGACTTACAAAGGAGAAATACCATTCCAGATCCCGTCCACCGCCGCCGTTCGTGTTGGCAGCACCGAAGTGCCGAACTCATCGGCATACGTCGTCTACAAGATTGGTGGTGACCCTAGTGACTACCAATTCCTACCCGAGGCGCCCAAGGAGATCCCGCACGGATACACGTGCGCATACGTGCTGCACCGCGCAGCACGGGCACTCTCGAACCGAGGCCGCAACAACAGGGGACCTCCGGAACAGCGCAGGAGGAACGTCGGGAGCGGATCTTGAGAAGCAAACGTGGTTAGCTAAGTACGCCACTCCGACAAACCTCCGAGCTCAGCTCCCGCAGCTTGGCTCGAACTGGAAAAGCAAGCATGGCTGGCTAAGTATGCCACCCCGGCGAATCTTCGTGGTTCGACACCTTCAGCCATCACCGCGGATCGATTTGTACAATTCTCGAAAGATCGGCTCGGCATGATGCCGAAAAGGAAGACGTTCGTCGTTGCCCAATCGACGCGTACCTCGGAGGAGGGATCCTCACGAGGGGGAGAAGAAGTAGGGGCCATAGGGCGGAGTGCACACGGGACGGTGGTACGCGAGTTACCCAGCTTCGGAACACCTGCACGATGACAGGGCCTACTGCTGCTTGTCTGGAATTATCTGGGCGCTTTTGCGTTATTACAATGAGTTGTGGTTGTCTCGCTTCTAGCTCGAGATCTCCCCTCAGGGCTCCCGGGATCCGGCTTATAAAGGCGCACGGATCTAGGGTTTACATGGAGAGTCCTAGCCGGATTACAGGTCGCCTAACTATGGTACAATGTCTTGCCGTGTACGTCAAGGATCTCGCCTTCCTTCCTACGTCGTACCGGATCCGGGTTCCACATGGGCCTCCATGGATCCGGGTTACTCCTGGGCCTCCATGGATCCGGGTTACTCCTGGGCCTCCATGGATCCGGGTTACTCCTGGGCCTCCATGGATCCGGGTTGCACATGGACCTTCACGGATCCGACTTCCTCCGATGGTCGGTTGGGATCCGGCTTCCCTATCCTGGGCTGGACTTCATCCTTTAGGATCAACAAGAATCGGGCTGCCCGGTGGGCCATAAGCCATCACCACCATCTCGTGAGCCACCCGGGCTTGCCGGAATCGGACCATGTCGATGGTATACCTATGAAGTATATCCACAACAAGTAGCTCCCGGAGTTCTCCAAGATTCACCGTTCTTCCATCCAACTCAGCTTGCGCATGTCTTCATCCTTTGGCTGGAACGAATAATAGAGAATCTTGAAGGACTCCAAACTTCATATCTCCAACCAAGTATTGGTCGGAAACTTCATGATCCAATGGTCGATTCTTCGGAGACACCATCCAACGTAATCTTCGGTATGGATCCGACTAGCCAAATGTAGGTTCGGATCCGACTAGCCAAAATTTAGGTGTGGATCCGACTACCCAAAAATTAGGTGCGGATCCGGCTACCAAAAATTGAGGTGCGGATCCGACTACCAAAAATTAGGTGCGGATCCGGCTACCAAAAACTGAGGTGCGGATCCGACTACCAAAAATAAGGTGCGGATCCGGCTACCAAAAATTGAGGTGCGGATCCGACTACCAAAAATTAGGTGCGGATCCGACTACCAAAAATTAGGTGCGGATCCGGCTACCAAAAACTGAGGTGCGGATCCGGCTACCAAAAACTGAGGTGCGGATCCGACTAGTTAGCCAGATTTTCGCCATCTTTGAAATTTTTCTTGACATAACCATATGTATGTAGCCCCCGAGCGTTGAGTCGGCTTGCTCCAAGGAGACTCGATGCTCAGAAACTTAGCCCCCAAGCGTCAAGGTGGAAATTTTTCGGTTAGTTGCTCCAAAGAGAACTTCATCGATGTAGCTCCCGAGCGCCAAGGTGAATTTACTTGAAAATCCGGCTTGGAGCTCTTAGAGTAGCTTTATCTTTATATGTGACCAAGGAATAGTGTAAATCCCAAGCATCTAGGCGGAAATTTCCAGCACTAATACTCGAAAGGAAACACACTTTTCACTTAAGATCAAAATCGCAGCCCCGAGGGTTGGTTCCGCTAAGCATAGCGGAATCAAGACTCAAGTTGCTTTTCCAGCTGTGCATGCTACGGATCCGCCTAACCTTATCTCATATGGATCCGGCTAGCTTCCCCGGGATTCTCGCGATTGCTAGGTCTCGCTTGAAAACACCTTAGTTCGAGGACTCGTTGAAGGTCCAAACATCATGTACCCGATATATAAACACAAAAAAAACATATTTGCATTAAATTGTTTCTTTGATCATGTTCAATGAACAAATGTAAGGCGGAACAAAAACGGCCTTTGAACAAATGTTTTAAAGCTGAAACTATGCAGTAGCTTGAACAACATAAAACTGTCAAGGCGGAAAAAACTCGACTATCTTGAACAGCTTAATGTAATTTATATGTTTTAAGCAAGTGCTGGTTTATCCGTTCTTCTGGTTTATATGCTTGACTTTTCGCGAGACGGCGAACTTTAAACACGAGAACATCCGCCGAGGCGATAGCGCTTAATAGCGAAACAATCAAGAACCTCGAAACGGAGGCCGGCTTTAAGTACCGAAATGTCACTACTAAGGAATCCACATATAAACAACGGAAAACGTGTAGGCCGTGAAAACTCAAGCTAACGCCCGAAGGCGGAAATTTTTGCAGCAGTACCGGAGCCTTAAGCGGCAAAAACAAGACAAAAATTTTCACGAGCGCGAGGCAAATCGTGGGAAAGATATGACCAACAGTGAAAGCGGTAAAAGACTCAGAGTATGAGTGAACCAATCTTAATCTCATGATCATAAAATTTTAAAAGATTAAATATAAATAGGGACTTAGCTGTTTGGAGCGGAGTCAACGTTGGTCGTGGCGGTTTTTCTTCGGCGTTCCGTCGAGCCGGTGCGAGATTGATTGTCGCAGATGGTCTCGTCGGTGCGGATCCACCTACCAAAATTTAGGTGTGGATCCGACTTCCAGAAATTTAGGTGCGGATCCACCTACCAAAATTTTGGTATAGATCCGGCTACAAAATATATAGGTGCGGATCCGACTACCAAAAAAGGTATGGATCCGGCTACCAAAACATAGGTGCGGATCCGACTACCAAAAACGCAGGCGCGGATCCGGCTACCAAAATCAGAATTTGAAATTTCCGTGTCTAAGGCGGATTCTTCCGTGGAAAGCTCCGACGACTCGGATCGGATCTTTGCAACTGCGTCCTGCTCGGCGGCGGTCGTAGCTGCAGTAATTACCAGTGCGTTTCCGTCGAAATTGACGGTCTCGCCGATGAAGATGTGTATGCCGCCGATTGAGACGATGGAGAGCTTGACGGGGTCTGTCTTAGCCGGAATCCAGCACTCATCCGGAGGGACGATCGGCAGATTTCCGGCGCGCAGGACGCGCCCCCACAGCCGATGGTGTCGTCGGAGCTTCCCATGGCGGAACCCTCCCGGTTCCGGCCTCCGCACGCCGCAGGCCCCACGGTGGGCGCCAACCGTCGTTGCCTGATCGACGGTACCTCGGAGGAGGGATCCTCACGAGGGGGAGAAGAAGTAGGGGCCATAGGGCGGAGTGCACACGGACGGTGGTACGCGAGTTACCCAGCTTCGGAACACCCGCACGATGACGATGGCCTACCGCCGCTTGTCCGGAATTATCTGGGCGCTTTCGCGTTATTACAATGAGTTGTGGTTGTCTCGCTTCTAGCTCGAGATCTCCCCTCAGGGCTCCCGGGATCCGGCTTATAAAGGCGCACGGATCTAGGGTTTACATGGAGAGTCCTAGCCGGATTACAGGTCGCCTAACTATGGTACAATGTCTTGCCGTGTACGTCAAGGATCTGCCTTCCTTCCTACGTCGTACTGGATCCGGGTTCCACATGGGCCTCCATGGATCCGGGTTACTCCTGGGCCTCCATGGATCCGGGTTACTCCTGGGCCTCCATGGATCCGGGTTACTCCTGGGCCTCCATGGATCCGGGTTGCACATGGACCTTCACGGATCCGACTTCCTCCGATGGTCGGTTGGGATCCGGCTTCCCTATCCCGGGCCGGACTTCATCCTTTAGGATCAACAAGAATCGGGCTGCCCGGTGGGCCATAAGCCATCACCACCATCTGTGAGCCACCCGGGCTTGCCGGAATCGGACCATGTCGATGGTATACCTATGAAGTATATCCACAACACGTTCGGCTATACCAAGCCGTACCCCAACGAGTACGAATTGATCCCGCTACCACCCAAATATCGGCTCCCTGACTTCACAAAGTTTAGTGGATCAGATGGTTCCAGCTCCATCGAGCATGTGAGCCGATATTTGGCACAGCTGGGCACGATCTCAGCATCGACGAGCTGCGTGTGAGGTTTTTCGCACGCTCCCTCACAGGATCGGCTTTCGGGTGGTACACATCGCTGCCACCGAACTCAATCCGGACTTGGAAGCAGCTTGGAAGAGCAGTTCCATGAGCAGTATCACTCGGAGGCTTCCGAGGCCGGCATTGCCGATCTAGCACAAGTACGACGTAGCGCTGGGAAACAAGTGTCGAATACATCCAGCCGCTTCAGACCATTAGGAACCGATGCTATTCGGTTCACGTAAGTGAAAAAGAAGCAGTCGAGTTGGCGGTGGTGGGTCTCTCATCATCGATCAAGGACGTGGCCTCCCAAGCGTACTACCCTTCATTGGCGCACATGGTGCGTAAGCTATCAGCATATGAACAACGCCACCCGGATGTTTACCAGGACAAATTCAAGCGTGCGGTGGTCTTGGTTGAGTGCGTACGAGGATGAAGGTGCTGCGGGAGATCGAGAGGTAGCAGTGGCTGAATGGACTCGGGCGGCAGGCCCCGTGTCCCGCAAGTGGGTTAAGCCACAAGGCCCTCCAAAAGGGTTCGACTTCGACGTGACCAAAACTGAGCAGATTTTCGATCTCTTACTCACGGAGAAGCATATTAAGGTACCCGAAGGCCACAAGATCCCTACGGTGCAGGAGCTGAACGGAAAGCCATACTGCAAGTGGCATAACACGTTCACTCACACCACTAACGACTGCAGGGTGTGGCGTCAGCAGATCCAAATGGCGATAGAAAAAGGGCGGTTAATTTTCAACTAGTACGCCATGAAGGTCGACACACACCCCTTCCCCGCCGTTAATATGGTGGAGTGTACTTACCATGGAGGGTGCCAGCCAGATTTCTCGTGCAATATCAACATGGTGGGACCTGGGCACCACTCTAGTAAGGACGGAGATGAGGGCAGTCTGCTCTCATAGCAAAGACACAGAGGAAGCCGCTCCACGCGATCGGCTCCGCCACGACGGCAAGCGCTACGTCGCGAGGGAGAAGTGAAGAACATAAGATATCGCCGACCCTCTCTCTGATCACCTCCTCAACAAGTATGTGAGTCAGTATGACCACCGCCGACGATACAACGACGATGATGAAAAGGATCATCTGGCTAGGGACGACAGGAGACGTCGTCGGCATGATCACGACGAGGAGCGATCTGAGCGCCACGCCGAGGAAAAGGCAAGGGAGCAAGACGACGTGGATAGGCACTGGGACTGCCCCTTCTTCAGACACTGCTGGGATTCAGGAATGAGCCGATTGCCTACAATCGGCAATTGCCCGTAATGTAAACAAAGGAAGAAGGATGCAGACTAACGTGTCCGTGTTCAAACGTCTAGGGCCTCTCCCGCCTCGGAACAAGCATGCTGAGTCCGCTCGGGTGGAAGATCTCGAGGAACTAGAGGATGATGATGATGAAGACAAGTATCATCGGCCAAGGTGGTGCCCTGATGGGCTCAGCCGTTCCCAAAAACGAAGGGTTCAGCGTCTACGTGGGTTGGAAGAAGCTGAAAGGTTATACCTGCACACGTTGAGGAAGGCACGGCCTGATCTGGCCGCCAAAATTCAGCGAACCCCGGACGAAGAAGGTCGGCCACAAAGAAAAGAGTGGCGCCCCAAGCAAAGGAAAGCCGATGATGAGACATCGGCCGGGCACAAACATGGTGCTCGTCCTTCCAACGGAGTTTGGTGCTCCAGATTACACGAGGCACCCAATTTCGACGACTGCGAGCGCATCAACGTGACACAGGATGGGACCAGGTTGGTCTTATCCACGGGCCCGACCGTGTAGCGAACGCAGCGTCTATGGACAAACGTGGCGATGCCGATCCAGGTGATCGGCCCCAAGGATCTATGGAGGAACGTTACAAAACCTTCATCGAGCAAGCAACGTGGAGGCCGATTCTAGCAATCGGCCAAAATTATCCTCACCATCCATTCTACCTGGGTTCAACATTCGATCCAACAGGGAATACATGAAGAGCCGATACCATCAAGTCCCTTGAAAGAATCGGCTCGGGGGGCACCCAGGTGGATAAAACACGAGGATATGCAGTAGAAGCATCTTTCAAATACCCAGCAGCCCAAGATATCCTTTGACGATGGGTATTGAAGTATGGGGGCCGATACATAAATCGGCCGTAAAAAATTCAAAATTTTTGCACAGCCGATGCGCAGACATCGACTTAAGGATAGAAAGCCGATGCGTGGCCATCGACTCCGCAGGTACAACCGTTATAGCGCAGACTCAATGGAATGCCTTCTTGCAAGTACTCGAGTCCGCAATATCAGCTGGGGACGGTTTGAGGGATCGTGACCCTGACCAATGCCAAGAGCAGCCTGGACGTGCAGATCAGGTTAAGGATGGGTTGCATCAGATCCGCCAAAGGAAAGAAGCCAATCTGACCCGCAAGGCGCGAGAAGTGGACTGAAGAAGCTTGGGGGGAAGCTCACCCTGAAGGTTCTCCGCTCTGGGGAGCCGATTTTGTTGAAATCGGCTGGCTCTGCATTATGACGTGAGGCCAATGGCGGCACATTTGGCTGATTCACTGCCTTTCTCGCCTTGACCGAGGCTCGGGGGCAGCTTGTCCCGAAGGACCCTTGCTATAGGGAGCCGATTTTGTTGAAATCGGTTGGCTCTACATCTCAGCCTTTGAGGAATAGTTGCCGCGGAAAAACGGAGCAGGAGCCCTGTCCCGCGTAAGTATCATCTCCAGCCTCTGGGTTGAGTTAGCAATGGTCTCAGAGAGCCCCTGAAAGCAAAGGGGATTTGGAAGGGAAAGGTCTGGCAGGAAAATGTCTAAAAACCTGAGGTTAATGATGAGGCCAGACATTATTACAGGGGTTTTGCGGTTTTGCCGTTGAATCCAACATTACGCTCAGTGACTGCGGATTGGACCTGTTCGGTTGGGAGTTTAGGGATCTGAATTTGAGCAAGGTTCGCAGGTTACCGATGCGTTGCCATCGGCTTATTGAGCGGTGATCAAATTAACAATCGGCAGAATCAGTACGAAGGGAAATCGGCAAAATCAAGTTAAGGAAAAGTCTTCTTCATTAATAAGAGAGGATTTTTACAATGAAGAGCCGATTGCTCAAAGCAAGGAAGAGCAAAAGAAAGAGCCGATTGCTCCGGGACTACTAATCCTACATAACTAATCCTCGCTAGCATCGTCGTCGGCTGCCGCCACTCACCGCCGGAGAATTCCTCGCCGCTCGCGCCTCGGCCGTCGGCCGGAGCTTCCTCTTCCTCGTCATCATCATCATCCTCGCTGTCCGCCCAAGCGCGGAAGCGCTTCGTCGGCGGGTACCCAGCGGAAGAGGAGGAATCATCATCCTCCTCCTCCTCTTCTCCTTCCTCGTCATCATCCTCGTCCTCGCTGTCCGCCCACATGCGGGAGCGCTTCTTCGGCGGGAGCTTGGCGGAGGGGAAGGCCCCTGTCTTCTCTACTTCTCCTTCTTTCTCCTCCTTGTCAGAGGAGATGGGGTTAGCCCCGGAGTAGAGGTCGTCTTCATTCTTGCTCTTCGGCGAGGACTGGAGGGGCAAGCCTGAGGGGGAAGAGGAAGACATTGCTACAGGGGAAGAGGGTTTTTTGGCGCTGGTGGACAGGACAGAGCAAGGGGATGGAGTGGCGAACCGTTCGGCACAGATAAATAAAGTGGGTGTAGTGGAGGTTTAATGCCATGACGGTTCTCGAGGATGTTATGCCGAAGTTATCAATTCGTGTAGAGAAGCCCAGGAGGCGAGGCGAAATGATGGAAGATTCTGCGGCAGTTCTGCTCTGCCACGACATGACCTGACGGAAGAAAAGCGTAATGATTTTGGAAATGTCATTTCCAAAACCAGGGGGGCATGTGTTATCACCAGAATTTGACCGGATCAGAGGTGGGCCGCGATCAAGATGGGTTTGAAGAATATATATAGAAGAAATACGTGAATCGGCCTTATATGCAAAGTTTGAGCTAATTTGCTCGTGTATCTGTACCATAGTAGGATACGTGTCGGTTAGGAAATAGAGTTTTACCCGTGCACGGTTAGGTGCACGCTTGAATTAGAAAGTCCCCTGGACTATAAATATGTATCTAGGGTTTATGGAATAAATAACAACCAACGTTCAACACAATCAATCTCGGCGCATCGCCAACTCCTTCGTCTCGAGGGTTTCTCCTGGTAAGCACCATGCTGCCTAGATCTCATCTTGCGATCTAGGCAGCATAAGTTTATTACGTGGTTCATGCGTTGCTCGTGCTGAAGCCTTTTTGATGGCGAGCAACGTAGTTATCTTAGATGTGTTAGGGTTTGCATTGTTCTTCGTATCACATGCTGTCGTAGTGCAACCCTTATACATCTAGCCGCCCTTACACCTATCTTAGGTGTAGGGGCGGCACCCCACTTGATCATTATTTAGTAGATCCGATCCGTTACGGTTGCTCCTTGTTCTTCAAGGATTAGTTTAACATCCGCAATAGTTAGGCCTTACAAAGGGTTGGAGGATCTAGCGGCGTGTAGGGTGTAGTTTGCTAGCCCTAGACAGGATGTTCCGGGGATCAACCTCGTGTTGGTTTTTAGGCCCTGTCTAGGATCGGATTACGATCACCGTACGCGAGCGCGAGGCCCAATCGTGAGTAGGATGATCCGATTATGCGGTGAAAACCCTAAATCGTCGTAGATCGCTTTAGCTTTATCTTGATCAAGCAGGACCACCATATATTCGTGCACCTCGTACGAATCATGGGTGGATCGGCTCTTTGAGCCGATTCACGAGATAAACCTGAGAGCCGATCGAGGCTCGTATTTAACGTTTACGTGTATGCCATGCAGGAAACTAAGCAAGGCATCATCCAACACCTTCCTGACCAGGTATAGGTCAGGTGGCACGCCCTTGCGACAGCATCGGACGTGTGACCAGAAGGCTTTGCGGGCCGTCGCTCTGAGGGACTGGGGCCAGCCGCAGCCCTAGTTGTTCCCGGCTCTACGGTGTTGCCAGTCGCTGCCCGCCGGTGGGTTTCTGACCGCAACACCGTTAGAACATACACATCGCTGAATGTCTAATTGTTGCATTAGGGGACCCTCTCTCACCTCTTCTCTTTGTTTTGGCCATTGATCATCTACATCATATTCTCCGCAAAGCAACCGATCAAGGTCACATTCAAAGGATCCGTGGAAGAGTCCCTACAATCCGCACATCCTTATATGCCGATGACGCCGCTATCTTCATGGCCCCAATTAAGGACGATATCAACTTCCTTGCATCCACTTTGCACCAATTTGGGGATGTTACAGGGCTTGTTACCAATTGCTCAAAAAGCCAAGTGGCTCCCATTAGATGTATGGGACTTGATCTTGATCACATCCTCCATGCTTTTCCGGCCAACCGCACAAATTTCCCAATGAAATATTTAGGGCTCCCACTCTCGATCACAAGGCTTAAGAAAATTCACTTTCAACCCTTGGAAGATAAGGTTTCCGCCAAGCTTGTCCCCTGGCTTGGGAAGCATGCTACTATGGCCGATCGTGCAACTCTTGTGAAGTCGGTTCTTACTAGCATTGTCATCTACTACATCACCATCCTCAATGTCCCAATTGAGATTCTCATGAAGATTGATAGCATTAGAAGGGCCTTTCTATGGGCGGCTTGCGATAAGGTCACCGGGGGGAAATGCAAAGTTAACTGGGAAATGGTGTGCAAGCCTAAGGATTGTGGAGGGCTTGGGATCCTCAACCTCACAAAATTTGCTTCAGCCCTTCGTATGAGATGGTTATGGCATGAGTGGAAAGATGAGGCAAAACCTTGGGCTGGCCTTGGCACCCCTTGCACCATGCTTGACAAGGATCTTTTTGCGGCGGCTACAAAGGTCACCATTGGTGATGGGAAGAAGGCTAGCTTTTGGGAGGACCCTTGGCTAAATGGAAGGTGGCCGAAAGACATAGCCCCACTCATTTATAAAGGATCGAAAAGAAGAAAATGCACCGTCAACAAAGCTCTAGACAATGACTCTTGGACCACTAATATCAACACTCAAGATGGCCTCTCACTAGACCACATTATACAATTTACCAATCTTTGGGAGATGACTCATGGCATACACTTGGACCCTAGCACAACGGATTCAATCCTATGGAAGTTAACCAAGGATGGTTGCTACTCCTCCAAGTCGGCTTACACCATGCAATTCTTTGGACACCCGAAATCTTGTATGCCTTCCTTAGTTTGGAAGCCATGGGCTCCACCGAAGTGCAAAATCTTTGCTTGGTTGATCATCCAAAATAGAGTTTGGACGGCGGATAGGCTCCAAAAGAGAGGATGGCCAAATTGTGGAACATGCAAGCTTTGTAATCAAGCACGAGAATCCGCCTCTCATCTTCTTTTCAAATGCCGGTTCACCATTTGTGTGTGGTCAAGGGTGAAGAATTGGCTAGGACTACAAGACATTAATCCCGCAACTTGGCGTACTATGAGGAATGTAAAGGAGTGGTGGAATGAGGCGATCCACAAGCAAGGGCAATCAAAGAAGGCCATGGTGTCCCTTGCAATGTTGGTCTCATGGAAAATTTGGAAGGAAAGAAATGCTCGTGTTTTTCGGAACAATGCCTCCACTTTAAGTATGTTGGTGACCAAGATAAAAGATGAAGCCGCCATTTGGAGCCTAGCCGGGGCTAAGGCCTTGAGTGTTGTAATGCCGCGAGAGTAGGCTTATGTTTTGGACTTGACCTTGTGTCAAGTCTTGGTTTGTAACAACTCTAAAACTTCTTCTTAATCAATGAAAATGGCAAATCTTTTGCCTTGTTTTTTTAAACAAAATTGTTGCATTGGAGTAGCCACCAGCCCCGGTTCATCTGTGCCCGGCATCTACAGACTACAACAGACTACAATACAGCTTCCCTTTGTTCTAAGCCTGCACTCCCACCGACCAGCCCAGCCTCATCTGTGCAGCCGGCGTGTTCGTAGATATTCGATCTATTTTTCTATCGGTCTTCTTGGTTTATTTGAATTGTTGTTTGTCTCTCTGCAGTTTATCTCCATTCAAGATGGACGTTGCCTCCCGTCGATGAATGACGCCTGCGTGCTGCTGGAGCCATGATCTTCCGTCTTTATATACATCCCTCACTACCAACAACTCATCGAGGGAGTTCACCTCCTCCTATATCCAGAGCATAATAGTATTCGTTGGTTCATTTCCACTTCTCAAACACAAGGACAACGACCTACTCGGTCTGGATGTGAGAAGCAGCGCTTGAAGCATCAACCGCTCCTGTAAATTGAACCTGCAACCTATCTCCTTCATCCTCCTGTTACTGGTACAAATTTATTTCATATTTCTTCACAATGTACTACTAAAACTATGACCTTTGATTAATAATATCAGACATGTTTCTCTAACGCAAGGTACCTCTAATCGAGCATTTGGCAGCAGCAAGTATTTCCTGTGTGTAGTATATCCTTCCTTAATGCCCTTCGAAACTGATATCCTTCCTTAATGTCCCACCGTGTGTGTGTGTGTGTGTGAATCAAACAAAAAAAGGAAGCCCTCCAAACTCTGAGCATTATTTGACACTTGACATATCTTTCATGGGAACATCTGTGTTTTCCCTCTTTTATCTGACACCTTAGTGCCCATAAATAAATATAATAATCTACTATTTTTTATTTGTTTCATTGTTTAGCAGACTGTTAACATTGATCAATAGATCTGCAGGTTTCTTTCCAGAAGAATCAGATTCAACAAAGGTCCAAGGATGATGCTTTAAATTTACTTTTTTTTGCTACTGTGGTTTAACGCTTTAATATATAAGTTCCCAATGCTCAGTGTGGTCTGCGAACAGAACATGTGATTATCTTTTTTCAAGTAGTTTTGCAAGTTGGATAGATGATAAACAATACTGACGTAACTTTCTGGACTATCTTTTTCCTTGCTTCATATTGTTCTTTTGTATTGTGCTTCATCATTGTTTAAAGTGTGAAACAAGGCTACTGTAGATCCATGAGTAAGCACTGACTTATCAGGTACAACTGAACAAATATCTTTGCTCAACGAAGTTAGTTCCCTCCAATTATTATCCTTTTTTCCCAGGGAGATTGGATTGTCTGACCTTGCCTCTTCATCCATATGGAGATCTAGCACATCCCAGATTTTGTAGGTGCTGACTAAATTTACAACACGAAGCAACCATAATTTTTAGTGTTAGTTTATAGAATACAGCTCTAACTTTTATATACACGGGTGCTATTCACAATTAGTTATAGATTCTTTTACATCAATTATACTTTTTATTAGTACATTGTGTTATTTTCTATATAACAAAGAGTACCTCTATTGACGATATATCTGCCATCCATGTAGTATTTTTCTTTCTAACAAGAGTGAATTCAGTTTTCGCATATATATGTAATTGTTCAATAGCATGGAACAAAATGAGTCTATTTGTAATACTTATGTTGTGTAAATATATGGGATTTCTGCAGCTTTTTTGCAAGCTACTCATCTACTGACCCTGATAATCTCTTTTGCTTCTTTCATCAGCCAATCTTACTTCTCCAATTCTCCAGAGATCTATTAACACACTCCGCAGCAACGCGCGGGGTATCATCTAGTATAATAAAAGTTGGGCTAGATTAAGGCGCCATCGCATTTGCTGATAATCCTTTGATCCTCCACATCCACAGATGCTCAACGAGATCATTTTGAAGTTGCTCGTGAACATTGTTGTCACGGATCCCTGCGTGCATGCCGGCGAAATCAGCAAAATCTGCAGGCACGTCATGATCAACCTCCGCAAGAGAGACCTGAAACTCATAGGTACCAACATGTGTCCTGACCCGATTCTTGTGTTCATCATCGATGATCATGTTGTGCATGATCACACAAGCATGCATCACCTCCCACATTTGACCGTGAGACCAGCTTAGGTCAGGGTACCGAACAATAGAAAATTGCGCTTGAAGCACACCAATTGCCCGCTCGACATCCTTCCTGCAAGCATCCTGTCGCGAAGCAAATTGGCAATTCTTCCAACCTGATGGAGCCGGGATTATTTTGACAAAAGTCGCCCATTTTAGATATATACCATCGACTAGATAATAGTCTTTGGTATATTGGTGGCCATTTTGATCTCATAGTTCCATGGTGGACCATGACCTTCCACTAGTTTGCTGAACACCGGAGACCGCTGCAACACGTTGATGTCATTATGTGATCCCTCCATGCCAAAGAAAGAATGACACATCCATAGGTCATAATCTGACACAGCTTCAAGCACCACACTACAATATCCATGACGCTATTTGTTTATGTCTTGCCAAGCAAACAAACAGTTCTTCCATGATCAATGCATACAACCGATGCTTCCAAACATTCCAGGGAATCCCCTTGCTGCATTTTGGGTCATGATCCTTGCAGTCTCTTCTTCAGTTGGCCCTCTAAAGTAGTATTTGCCAAACTTTCCCACCATAGCTTGGCAAAACTTGTACATGCACTCAATGGCAGTAGACTCACTCATGCGAAGATAGTCGTCATGAGGGTCGGCAGGTGCTTCGTATGCAAACGTCCTCATGACGGTAGTGCACTTCTGAATCGACGAGAACCAGACAATGCCAATAGTGTCATGCTTCAACTCGAAGTAGGGGTCGAACTCTCGAGTATCGTGGAGGATATTCATGCATTGTTTCATCTGCGAAGTAATCGTTGTGCAGCACGGTATGCCCCTCCATCCTCTGTCGGGGCTTCGACTTATTTCTCCCCACCTTTCAACCTCCACGGCACGGCCTCTTCCTCTTCTCCGCCTCGGCGTCAAGCATGTCTTGGAAGGACGTGATGATCGACAAATGCTCCCGAATGAAGTCATCGAAGGCTTGCTCTTCCTCCATCAATTGGATGATCATATCGTCGTCGCTATCCATGTCTGAAGCAAAATAAATGGTTAAAATTAATCCGCGGTAGAGGATGCAACGAACAGCGACCTGTCGCGCCTACCAAACAAGGCGCCGAACACTTTCTGTGCATGGAGGAGGGGCGGATTTGCTGGCGCGTTATGGGACGTGTTGGCAAAGCGGCGACGGTGAAAAGGACGGTGAGGGAGCCAGCAGTGACGATGGTGCCCGACTTAGGAGAGATTGGCCGTCGAGACGGCCGGCAAATCGAGCGACGGCGGAGGGGTGGGATGCGCGGGAGGGGAGGCGCGACGAGAAATAAAAGGCGGGAACCAACCGTTCTGGTTTTGGTCACCGACAGGTGGGCACCTGCCTCATTTCTCGCTCTGTATGGCGCGCCCGGAGCGTCCCCTATGGAGTGGGGATGCCTCGGGGCGTCGGACACAGTATTGGGTCGCGCCGGGCAGAATGAGGCTTTGGGGCACGCGACTGGGGACGAAAAAATTTCCGACGTGCCCCAAAAACTTTTGCGGGATGCGACTGGAGATGCTCTTAGTATTTAGAGGAAAATAAATCAAAATCGATTCCGTAGTAGCGGCGAGAGAAATGGGCCGATTGATTCTTTTTATTTTCTATAAAAATATTATTTTTATTGATAGATTTGATAAAATAATAAGGCCGCAACGAGCCTAGGCTGAAAGATCACCAACTGTTGGATGGATCGTTGGGCATGACATGGATCTGGTTATGTTCGTCGATAAAACCGTTAGTGCACCTCTCAAACCAAGCCCAAAGGAAAATAAAAAAGAAAGGAAAAAAGAAACTAATGTCGATACAGGCAGATCGACGAAAACGACAACGTCCCGCAACCACCGTGCCCTCCGGAGAAGAACCACCACGCTCCTAGCACTCTGAAATGCCGCATATCAAACAACACCTTCAACAAGGAAGCGATGATGGTTCCGCTGCTGCCCGGACTAGTCCTAGGGTTTCCCCCGGTACGCGGAGGGAAGTAGGTAGGGGTACACCCGGCGCCCTTCAGGAAGGAAAGGCGGCACCCGCAGGCACCACCGCGTCGGTGTCGGACGAGACGATAAGGATTTCTCCTGACCCCCGCAACCACCACCCCTAGACGATTCAGAGTGCTCCACCCAACCTACCACCCACCAGTACGCACTGCCGCGGTCTTGAAGCCATCCCCGCCATCTCACTATGGTCATCGTCGCGAGGCCTAGCGGAAGAGAAGGAGACAACAAGGTTGAAGGTAGCAGCACTGTAGTCGTGCGGGAGGGAACAACCTCCACCGCTTCCGCGGTAGCCGACCAAACATAGCAGAGACACACGGGCCCAAGTTGGCCCGGCCAGGCCCAAACTGGCCCGCAAGGTCTCTGCCGACCTGATGCAGCAGGCCGGCTAGCAGCATCGCCACCTCCCCTCCCTGCTGACCAACCACTGCCCCCTCCGGGAAGCATTGAAAGATCGAGATGTCGCCTAGAGGGGGGGGTGAATAGGCAATTACAAACTCTTGCGGATTTGTCTTGTAAGAATGCGGAATTAAACTAATGTTTAGTTTACAAGCACAAACCCTAAATATGCTAAGCTCAACTAAGTGTGACAATGGCAACTAGAGCTAAGCAAGATAGGCACAAGATATATGTAGCACAAGTGATAGCAAGATATATGTACTTCAAGCACGATGGCTATCACAAGGAAAGAGAGCTCGGGTATAGAAATAACCGAGGCACGCGGAGACGAGGATGTATTCCCGTGTTCCCTTGCTTTGCAACAAGGTACGTCACGTTTGGAGGAGTGGAGGTCCCACGAAGGATTCCCCGCGCCACGAAGGCTCACCCTATTCTCCGAACCACACCCACGAAGGATAATGGCCCTTTCCTTATGGTTAGCTTTTCCTCCGCTCCGGAGATGGCAAGCTCCACAACCACTTCACAAGCTCCACGAAGGAGAAGCCCGGGCCTCTTCACAATCTTCTTGAAGAGATCACCGGAGCACCAACCGCCAAGCCAACTAGGAGGTTTCCCCCAAGAGTAACAAGCTCACGGTCTCTCACTCGAACTAATCGTGGTGGAGAGCTCAACACTATGCAATGATGCAAAGCAAGAACACCGGAGGTGTTCAAGTCCTTCACACTCAAATCCCACCAAAGCAACGAATGCTAGGATGAGATTGGAGAGGAAGAACAAGGGGGAAAGTCAACTAAAGACTCCAAGATCTAGATCCCAAGAGATTCCCTCACTTAGAGAAGAATTGGTTTGGTGGAAGTGTAGATCTAGATCTCCTCTCTCAAATCCTCAAATATGAGCAAAAATCATGGGGGGGAACAAGAGAGAGAGCAAGTTCTTCAAATGGTAGCAATGGAGGAGAGAGAATGGGAAGAACTAACTTGACTCAAGGTGGAAGAAGCCTATTTATAGCAAAGGGAGAAATAGAGCTGTTGGGGAAAAAACTGTGTGCAAATCGCATAAAAAACGCCCAGAAAAAGAGCCCAGCCGGTTGCCAGGCCGGTCGACCGGCCTGGGCACTGAGGAGCCCGGTCGGTGGCCCGGTCCGACCGGCCCAGCAACCGGGAGCGGCCGGAGGCGCACTGGGCGGCGGACAGGCCAGAGGCCGCGCGGGGAGGCCAGGCCGCGGCTGGGCCGGCGGGGTGGTGAGGCCCAGCACCGGCCAGGAGGCTAGCCAGCCAAGGGCGCCCGGGTGGGCCGGCGGGGCCAACGGCCCAATTGCGCACGGCGGGGCGGAGGCTTCAGGCCGCGCGGGGGCGAGCAGCCGCGTGGGCCGAGCGGCGCGAGGTGGCCCAGGTGGGGCGCCCGGTCGGACCGGGGTGCGCGCCGGGAGGGCGGTTGCGGACCGGGCCCGGGACCGGTCACAGGCCAGAAAGCCCCTGGATCCCGGCCGGATGGCAATGGCGCCCGGGCCGGTCAACGACCGGGTGGGCCGGCGCCAGGCCCGGCTGGCCGGCAGGCCGACCGGCTGCCCCTTCCCATTTTTTTCTTTTTCTTTTTATTCTTTTTCCTTTTTCCCTTTTCTTTAATAACTATTGCTCCCGAACTCCGAATCGCATGAAACCAATTTTGTTTGGAAGATAACAACAAATGCTATCTTATAGAAAGTGAAAACCCAAGAATCCGTAGGAGGGGATTTTATCATGAATATAAAAGGTAGAACCTTATATCATGAATAACCGGTAAAATCACCCAACCTCGAAAACGCAATAGAAGATGCATGTGAACTCCGTTTTCGATGAACTTGGGCTTGTTGTAAAGCTAGCAACAAGCTCAAGAACCTCACACCGAGAAATACCAAGAAGCAATAAGAATATGCAACGCATGCAAGGATTGAGCTCCCTAAGACGATGTGATCAAGTTACCCAACCGAAAGCCCCTCTTAATAGTGCGGCTATCTATCCTATAATCCGGTCTCCCATCAACCACCTCGAGACCGGTAAAAGGAAAACCTATCAAGGTCATACCTTTGCCTTGCGCATCCCGCTTGATCTTGATGATACCTCTTCAAGCTTCACTCAAGCCGGAATGCCTTACTTGATCAATGTTGCTTCGTGAAGACTCACAAATACTCCCCCACACACTATGATGGGAAAGCCACATTGATGCACATCTTCACATGTCCATTATCACCAAATGGACGGCAAGCTTCAAGCATGTGATCCACTCAAGATGCTCATCTTGAACTTGCCCAACTCAACCTTGTGTCTTCTCATACTCACTTGAGATAGAGCATGGCTAATATTGAGTTCCACATAAGAACTTCATCTTCATTTCTTCTTCTTGATCATATCACAAATATATCTTCATACCGATGATCTTGATGCCAAATCACAAGGTATATCTTTATCTTCATGGCATCCATACTTGAATCCAACACATGGAGAGCAAGTAGTACCTATGGAATATTCCTTCATATAAACTCAATGAAAACATTAGTCCATAGGGGTTGTTATTAATTACCAAAACCACACATAGGGGCAATGTACCCTTACAATCTCCCCCATTTTGGTAATTGATGACAACCACAATAAGAGGGTTTATATAATAAATATTAGAAACAAGTACGCAACTTATCCGAGAATAAGTTGTATACAAGAGGTTGTATTTGATATGGTCAAGTAACACAAAGCTACTAGCCCATATCAAAACCGGCTCTACTCACACAACTACAACAAATGCAAGAGATGTGAGTAGAACCAATATATATAGAGAAAACTCCCCCACAATGTATGCACGTGTGATGAACATGAATTCATTGCATATATTGTCAAGATTAACCTTTGGGATAGTTTCCACTATATATATACAACCATGCAAGACATATAAATATGGAATGCATGAGAGGCAAAACACTTAAGCACAAACCAAGCTTAAGTATAAAACCAATCCCTTAAACCCTCTAAACTTCTCCCCCATTGGCATCGATTGTCAAAATGGGAGAAACATTTAGAAGGCCAATATAATGTGAGTTCCTCCCCAAAGTGTGCACTTCTCATAATTTGAGTGGAATCAAGTGCACGTATCCAATGATGAATACTTGAAGGAAGTCAAACTATATTGAGGATCAAAGATTGCATAAAGATAATATGGTGAAGTGAGCTTCAACAAATAAAGGCAAGCAATCAAGGATCCAATTGGACAAACAAAGATATCATAATAAGAGAGATATGGTGCTCTAAAAATAAGAAAGCTCCCCAAGGTTCGTGCATAATTTATAATGTTTGCATTTGAATACAATATGCACAAACATGGAATCCTCACTCCCTATATATCATTTAGAACACAACTAAGATAAAGAGAGTATGCTTATCAAGAACAACTTTAGTCCAACAATTACGAAATATGAGTGCAAGAAGGAAAACAAATAAACTAAGCACTCATAAATCTTCTTTACCAACAACACTAAAATCAAAAGGATAAGAAGATGGTTGGCAAAGAACAAGGATATCAAGGTGATAGATTAGCGCTCTTATGTATATGAGTTTCTAAAGTGGAGAAGTGATCCATAAAGAAACATGCACACACAAGAGGTTAACAAAATAGATAAGACAAGGTATCCAAGATGAAGTCATAAAATATACCAAAGGATGTTTGCTTAATAAAGCATATATATAGCCTATGGCTCCAATTTTCACTTATGGTATATGAATGAGCTTCAACCAAGAAAATCTCAAAAACATCACAACTAACAATAAGGGAAGTAAAGCTAGTTGGAATGTTTTGAGAGAGGCAACAAGTATCACAAATACGGATTTATTTCACAATTTCATCAATATTGTACACAAGAGCTCTTTGAGGAATTGATATGCAATAAATTGCTAGAGGGCATATTTGTGATAGGTGAATCATAAAATATGATATATATATATAACCTATCATATGCATCTTCTCAAATTACTCAAGTGTTCAATAAGAAGTTTTACTTTAAAAGGGTTTTTCAAGAACCGCAATATTTTCGAAATAAATAATTTCATGCCAATAATTGGATGCTATATGAGAGTGCATGAATAAGATACTTGTTACCGAGATGGCAATGGCTTGATGTAGTGGATAAGAGTTCATCGATCATCCTAGCTTGACTCCAATCCTCATATGGTGACAACACCTTCCTTATAGATGAGACAAGCCTCCATTGCATCTCCAATGTACCTAAAACATCATTCAAGTACATCTTGGTCCCCAAACTTATTGGGTCCAACATGGTTAGACTAACCACAATATATAGAACACACTCCATATAAACATGTGCATATTTAGATGAAATTCGAATTTCATGCACATCTTAGCCATTTAGGATTTGATGGAGTATATCCTACATAATGGATCGAAAGAAAGCAAGCATGCTACAAGCATAAACAAATTACATATAAGCATGCACCAAAACTTTTAAAGATCCAAGAAAGATATAATTTGGACAAAACACCAAAAGAATTAAATAATGCATAGAGGTGTCACAAAACAAATTTGTTGTCCAAATTATATCTAAGAAGCAAATCACAAAAGATTTGTTCAACAAAGTTCAACAAGTGAACTAAGAAGAAACCATTGAGCATAGAGGATGAAATAAAGCAAACATGCTCAAGGATTTATCTCATTCAAGCAAATAAATCATGTTAGAAAGAATGAGATAGCAAACTCCCCCAAAGAGCAAGGTTCAAACAAAATAAACCAAACCCTATACACTTTTCACAATGGCACAATGTACCGTAAGGAAAAGATTTGTCTTCCAAAACAAACACTTGATATGAATCAAGAGAATTTATCAAAAGATTTTTCAAAGGGACAAGGAAGACACATGGGAGCAACAAAGATTTATTGGAAATAAAATAAGGCAATAAGAAACAATCCAAGGTGAAGATGATCCATGAATTCAACCACATACAAGGTTATCAATTGTCAAAGACAATGAATATATTGGACATAATTTCCGGTGGTGAATTGACAATGATAGTAAGGAACAACTTCACAAATAAAGGCATAGGATAAGTATATATAATTAAGCACTATGCACGGATGAAGATTCTTGATGGCTTCAATTAGTCAAACAATCACGCACGGCAATGATTAGAATAACTTGAAGCAAACGGTGTCCCAAATAAGATATAGAGATATGTATTTGAGGAAAACCGTACCAAGAATTTCTTACTCAAACAAGAACCAAAAAAATGAGCAATAAAAGCTTTTTACTACAAGTGGAGCTTGTTTGAGCAAACATGCCACCTAGGATCAAGATAATTACGTGTATCAACACTAAGTGGCATAACCTCATATGTTCACATTTTCTAGGCTTGTGATATGTACATAACATATTACTCCCCCATAATGTGATGTTCCATTAATCACTTCAAAGAGAGCCAAATAAGATATCATCAAGATGCATTAGGCTCACAACAATACACAAGTATATGATGAGTCAAACAAACATACTTGAATACACAAGATAGGTAAGTAAGACACAACACATACACACAAATATTTGGTACAAAACCAAACATGCAAAGGGGCAAGTAACTTACAATAAATATGATGAGTTGAAGTATAAGTTACCGCAAGGAGGAACATTGGATATAAGTTATAGATGATAATCCATACGACTTGGCTTGGTAAAAATATAATATATGAAGATCCCTTAATTCTTCATGAAGTAGCCAAGTCTCCAATGCCCTCCACCTACACCTATTGATCAAATTTGAGCTTGTTGGTCCCCAACCAAGTTGGGTCCTAAGAGGTTAGTCACAATAGGCTTGGCAACCCAAATGGTTCTTTTCTTGAAACCACTTTGAGTTCCAACAAACTTGGCAAACACATTGCCATTCTTATCCTTCCCTAGAGAATAATCGTCATCAACAATTATAGGGTTAGATAAGGTACCACTTAAGCAAGAAGAAGCAAAGTGCCCCTTCTCACGGCATAAGTAGCAAGTGTTCCCCTTTCTCTTCTTTATTGATTTCTTCTCTTGGGGAACATTATCTTGATTCTTCTTGGGAAGTGGCCTATCTTCAACTTGAGGTCGAGCATGAGCTTGACCTTGACCTTGTGGCCGTTTCCCTTGTTGTTTCTCACTCAAGTGCTTCTTCTTCTTCAATGGGCATGATCTAACATGATGCCCTTCAACCTTGCACTTGAAGCAAACCAACTTGGCCGGATCCTTGACTTTGTCTTGGCCCTTCTTCTTGTTGCTCTTGCTCTTGGACTTGTTCTTGTTATTGGAGTTGAATCCAAGTCCACTCTTGTCATTGGGGGATTGTTGCACACTTAGCATCTTGTCAAGTGCGGATTTCCCTTCATGACGCTTTTCCAAGTCTTTCTTCAAAGAAAGGACTTGAGCCTCGAGCTCTTTTATTTCCTCTACATGGTTAGTAGAAATACAAGTACTAGAGGAAGTAGAAGCTTCATTGTTAGAGCAACAAGGTAAATCAAGTAATCCAACACAAGGTGTATCACTAGTTTGACTAGATGGATTACAAGGACTAGCACATGGAAATATAACATTTTGGGTAGAGATTGTGCTAATGTCCACATGAGGCTCACAAGATGTTACCTTAGTGATACTAGCCTCATGAGCTAACTTTAGCTCATCGTAGGAAGTTAGAAGATCCTCAAGAGAGTGTGAGAGCGTTTTATTGTTTTCTTCCAATTCCCTACAATTGCTAGTTAGCAACTCAAGTTGAGCCCTTAACTCAACATTCTCCTTTAAGATAGATGCTTCACAAGAAGTAGAGTTAGTAGCACAAGCATCAACAATAGATTTCTCATTTTCATGCATATAGGATTCAATTTTTTGTGTAAGCATGAAATTAGCATGCTTCTCATCTTTTAGCTCATGCTTGAGGAGAGTGAATCTCATTTCCTCATTTTCAACATGGGACTCCAACTTCACTATGGTTTCCTTATATTTATTCAAGATATCCATAGAGTGTTCGAGATTAGCACGAGCCTTTTTATTACCATGAAGAGAAGCATATATCGTTGCCATATTATGCACCAAGGTATTATATTCTTCATCATTATCATCATCATCACTCTCATCATTAGAGGAAGTGTTAGAAGTCAAAGTAGGAGATACCTTTGATCCATTTGCCATAAGGCACATGTGCATACCGGAGAATGAAGATGAAGATATTCTTGAATCCTCATTTGAAAACATGTCTTGATCCATAGAGTGTTCGGTTTCCTCTACATTGTTAGTCAACAAACAACTAGAGGAAATATAAGCATTTTGATTATGGGGGCAAGACAAGGTAAGCATATCTTCATGAGATCTATGTAAGCAATTTACACATGATATGCAAGGACTATCAACACAAGCATGTAGGTCATTTTCGATGCTAGATGTGTTTAAGTCCAAAGAGGAAACATTGCAATGAGATAGAGATGAAGAGTCATCACTATTGAGCACAATATCAACATTGCAATTTCCCTCACCACTCACCATATCATTACCTTGTGTCTTGCAACACGTTGGTGAAGTGGAAGAAGATGATGACTCATCACGGCCGGAGGTGGAAGCAACTTGGAGCTCTTCATGATGTGAAGAAGAAGAAGAGAGCTCCTCGGAGTCACCACCGACCAAATGAGAAGTGGATCCACCAAACATTTCCTTAAGCTTGATCCACATCTCATGAGACGACTTTCGCTTTATATATATCAAGAACCTACGAAAATCGGGTCTCAAGGAGAATAAAAGCTCATTAGATACTTGAGCTTCAAGATGTAAGTTTTTCTCATCCTCTAAAGATAGATTTTGAGGATCCATCGGAGGAGAAAAACCTACATCTAGAAATTGCTCAATGTTTGGACACAAGGTCCGAAGTTTACAAAGCAAGCAATTTCGTCACAAATGATAATTTGTGCCAACAAAGATAATTGTGTCATTGTGCACTAAATTACTAGCCGACATCTTTACTCTCAAGGCGGTGAAGCCTAAAACAAGGAGAGACCTTGCTCTGATACCAATTGAAAGATCGAGATGTCGCCTAGAGGGGGGTGAATAGGCAATTACAAACTCTTGCGGATTTGTCTTGTAAGAATGCGGAATTAAACTAATGTTTAGTTTACAAGCACAAACCCTAAATATGCTAAGCTCAACTAAGTGTGACAATGGCAACTAGAGCTAAGCAAGATAGGCACAAGATATATGTAGCACAAGTGATAGCAAGATATATGTACTTCAAGCACGATGGCTATCACAAGGAAAGAGAGCTCGGGTATAGAAATAACCGAGGCACGCGGAGACGAGGATGTATTCCCGTGTTCCCTTGCTTTGCAACAAGGTACGTCACGTTTGGAGGAGTGGAGGTCCCACGAAGGATTCCCCGCGCCACGAAGGCTCACCCTATTCTCCGAACCACACCCACGAAGGATAATGGCCCTTTCCTTATGGTTAGCTTTTCCTCCGCTCCGGAGA
The DNA here is from genome assembly GCF_022539505.1 of Lolium rigidum. Lineage (NCBI taxonomy): Eukaryota > Viridiplantae > Streptophyta > Magnoliopsida > Poales > Poaceae > Lolium > Lolium rigidum. The sequence continues at coordinate 176,143,708 of NC_061510.1, forward strand.
TGGCAAGCTCCACAACCACTTCACAAGCTCCACGAAGGAGAAGCCCGGGCCTCTTCACAATCTTCTTGAAGAGATCACCGGAGCACCAACCGCCAAGCCAACTAGGAGGTTTCCCCCCAAGAGTAACAAGCTCACGGTCTCTCACTCGAACTAATCGTGGTGGAGAGCTCAACACTATGCAATGATGCAAAGCAAGAACACCGGAGGTGTTCAAGTCCTTCACACTCAAATCCCACCAAAGCAACGAATGCTAGGATGAGATTGGAGAGGAAGAACAAGGGGGAAAGTCAACTAAAGACTCCAAGATCTAGATCCCAAGAGATTCCCTCACTTAGAGAAGAATTGGTTTGGTGGAAGTGTAGATCTAGATCTCCTCTCTCAAATCCTCAAATATGAGCAAAAATCATGGGGGGGAACAAGAGAGAGAGCAAGTTCTTCAAATGGTAGCAATGGAGGAGAGAGAATGGGAAGAACTAACTTGACTCAAGGTGGAAGAAGCCTATTTATAGCAAAGGGAGAAATAGAGCTGTTGGGGAAAAACCGTGTGCAAATCGCATAAAAACGCCCGTAAAAGAGCCCAGCTGGTTGCCGGGCCGGCCGACCGGCCCGGGCACTGAGGAGCCCGGTCGGTGGCCCGGTCCGACCGGCCCAGCAACCGGGAGCGGCTGGAGGTGCACTGGGCGGCGGACAGGCCAGAGGCCGCGCGGGAGGCCGGGCCGCGGCCGGGCCGGCGGGGTGGTGAGGCCCGAGCACCGGCCGGGAGGCTAGCCCGCCAAGGGCGCCCGGTGGGCCGGCGGGGCCAACGGCCCAACTGCGCACGGCGGGGCGGAGGCTTCAGGCCGCGCGGGGGCGAGCAGCCGCGTGGGCCGAGCGGCGCGAGGTGGCCCAGGTGCGGTGCCCGGTCGGACCGGGGTGCGCGCCGGGTGGGCCGGTTGCGGACCGGGCCCGGGACCGGTCACAGGCCAGAAAGCCCCTGGATCCCGGCCGGATGGCAATGGCGCCCGGGCCGGTCAACGACCGGGTGGGCCGGCGCCAGGCCCGGCTGGCCGGCAGGCCGACCGGCTGCCCCTTCCCATTTTTTTCTTTTTCTTTTTATTCTTTTTCCTTTTTCCCTTTTCTTTAATAACTATTGCTCCCGAACTCCGAATCGCATGAAACCAATTTTGTTTGGAAGATAACAACAAATGCTATCTTATAGAAAGTGAAAACCCAAGAATCTGTAGGAGGGGATTTTATCATGAATATAAAAGGTAGAACCTTATATCATGAATAACCGGTAAAATCACCCAACCTCGAAAACGCAATAGAAGATGCATGTGAACTCCGTTTTCGATGAACTTGGGCTTGTTGTAAAGCTAGCAACAAGCTCAAGAACCTCACACCGAGAAATACCAAGAAGCAATAAGAATATGCAACGCATGCAAGGATTGAGCTCCCTAAGACGATGTGATCAAGTTACCCAACCGAAAGCCCCTCTTAATAGTGCGGCTATCTATCCTATAATCCGGTCTCCCATCAACCACCTCGAGACCGGTAAAAGGAAAACCTATCAAGGTCATACCTTTGCCTTGCGCATCCCGCTTGATCTTGATGATACCTCTTCAAGCTTCACTCAAGCCTGAATGCCTTACTTGATCAATGTTGCTTCGTGAAGACTCACAAATACTCCCCCACACACTATGATGGGAAAGCCACATTGATGCACATCTTCACATGTCCATTATCACCAAATGGACTGGCAAGCTTCAAGCATGTGATCCACTCAAGATGCTCATCTTGAACTTGCCCAACTCAACCTTGTGTCTTCTCATACTCACTTGAGATAGAGCATGGCTAATATTGAGTTCCACATAAGAACTTCATCTTCATTTCTTCTTCTTGATCATATCACAAATATATCTTCATACCGATGATCTTGATGCCAAATCACAAGGTATATCTTTATCTTCATGGCATCCATACTTGAATCCAACACATGGAGAGCAAGTAGTACATATGGAATATTCCTTCATATAAACTCAATGAAAACATTAGTCCATAGGGGTTGTTATTAATTACCAAAACCACACATAGGGGCAATGTACCCTTACAAGCATCGTCATCAAGCTTGAGGCGGCCCGCCTAGACCTAGATGGGGCCCAAAGGGCCTAGATCTGGGCCGAGAGGGCACTACCTGCTGCGCACCGGCGACCAACCGGCCATCCTCACGCCACCACACCGCCCCACCACCAAGAAGCAGCGCCGCCACCACGAAGACCATCCGGCCACGCTGGACCCGCAAAAGGCCGAGGAGCACCGCCGCGGGTGCTGCGTGCCGCGCAACCGCACCCCACGCGCGGGGGATGTCCGGCCGCTGCCGCCGGCCCCGCATAGGCAACGCCCGGCGGCCCACGCCGACGGTGGCGGAGAGGAGGGGATGAGGGGACGATGGGAGCTGGCGGCTAGGGTTGCCCCTGCTCGCCCGCGCGGGGCGAGACAGGAGCGAGACGACGAGGGAGGAGGGAGGAGAGAGGCGCGGACGCCGACGAGGAGGGGCCCGGCGGCGACAACGCGGGAAGAACCCTAGGTGCGGGGGTCTCTAGGCGCGTTCTGTCTGGGGGAAGACCCCTGGTAGGGCAATGGACGCGGAGCAGCCGGCTTGAGGTTGGCCGGCTGGCGGCAAAGGCCGGCTGAGGAGCAGCCGGCTGGAGCCGTGGCCGGCTGCCTCGGAAGCCGGCTGGCTGTGAGTCCTAGTCGGCCTGGCTACGGCTGTCTGCGCTGTGGCTGGGGCTTCTACAAGCCATATCCGACTGGGGTTTACACTCTAGACCGACTCGAGGCTGGCGAGTCTTGCATAAGAAGGAACTGAGTAGGTGGTCCGGGTTCGCAGGTCCACGCTGACCTCACCTCCCATAAAGCACGAGGCACTGTGGAGCAATAGTGCCACGCGGCGGACAGGCCATCATGGCGTACGTCGGTCCGTACCGGCTACAGGGCATGATGGCGACAGAGACACCTCTCCCCCATACCGCTAACTCCGGCGGGCGGATGGGACAGGCCATGAGGCCTCAACGGCTCCTGACGTCAACGCCTCGGGAAGGAGCCGAAGCCGAAGCCGGCCAGTCGGCCACTAGGTCTTAGGGACTTCATTGTAAAGTGCCAGCGTCTATATAAGCTGCACTACCCCCTCTCGTGCGGGGGATCGATCATTCTCACTTCATTCTAGTCTTAGTGCTGCCCTGAGAGAGAGACCTTCGTCTACCTTAGCCTCCCAGGGCAAGCCGGATACAGCTCAAGGAGCACCATTGTACTGTGTGATCACCATATACACTCATAGCAGGAGTAGAGGTTTTACCTCCACCGGAGGGCCTCGAACCTGGGTACGTCGCCGTGTCATTCGTCCCCATACCCGCATCCGGATACCGCCGTGAGACCATCTAGGAACCACCTTCGATTAGCCACCCTATGGCATATGCCGTGACGATACCAGGATATTTGGCGCCCACCGTGGGTCCTTCAGCGTCCGCGGCCGGTGTCTTCATCCGGACGGGCCTCACCATCACCACCGGCGAGCGAGTCGCTTCAGGCTTGGTCTGGAGATTCGGCTCCCTCGACTGCGTCAGCGACAACGCTGGCTGCTTCGCCGACATGCCCTTCCCTGCCGACGGCAGCGTCATCTCCTTCGGCGGCCACGACGTCTACGTCGCTACCGTCGCACCGCCGCGCTACCCGCGGCAGGTGCTGCGCTGCGCAAGCCCTCCTCCAGGAGCCAGCACTAGCAGCGCTCTCGCCGACCCCTGCATCGTGCAAGTCATGGCAACCGGCGACGAGCTGCCCACCAAGTCCGCGCGCGTCCGCGGCCCCAACTTGGAGCGCAACGTTGACGGGCAGGCGTCCGCCTCGGGCGCAAAGCCACCACCACCACCATCCTGGCTGGAAGAAGTCCGGGCGAAGCTGAGCACCCCGCTCACGACTGGCGGCGACCCCACCACTGTCGAGGCGGACTTGGAGGCGCACCGCGTGCTCCTCCTCAAGCAGACCGAAGAACTGGCCGCTGCCAAGCGCCAATGGGAAATCACCCAGCGCGAGTACAACCGCGCCCACGGCCTCACTCCAGGCGGCGACAACCCCAGCCGAGCCGGCAGATCCGCCGCAGAGGCCGCGACCTAGGCGCCGAGATCGACCGCGACGGCGCGGAAGCGCCGGCTCCGTCAACGGAGCTGCCCCTCTACAACACCCCCGACAAGAACTTGCTCGCGGCTGAAGCCGCCGCAGAAGAGCTGCACCGCCTCGAAGGCGAAGAGTTACGCCGCCAGACCGAGCGGGTGACTGAGCTGCTGAAGGCTGCCAACCGGCATTCGAAAGACCCCAGGTACGCCCAAGCTCCCAGAGCCTCTCACGCTCGTGGTGCCGCAGACAACACCAGAGACGGTGCCAGGGACACGGCCGAGTCCACCTCCCCAGCACCAAGCCGGCATCATGACTCCCGGGCTACGCATGCAAGCTCAAGCCGGACGAGCCGCCAGCCGAGCGGCAACAGCAGCCGCAGCCGGCCTCCACCAAGCTGGAACCAGGAGCAAGACTCCGAGCCCCGACGCCAACACCGGCCGGCTCCAGAAGCAGGCGGCGCTCACCAGCCGGCACGTTCCCGGCTGGGCCCGTGCATCGAGCCGGCGGACGCCCGAGATCGCCTCGACCGGCTGGTCGAATCCCGCATCGCGGAAGAAGAGGGGCCAGCCGGCCCAAAGTGCTCCGGGCCCCGCATCGCCAAAGAGCCCATGATCGACGGCTTCCAGCTCCCGCGCGACACCCCCAAGTACGACGGCACTGCCAAGCCGGAGGATTGGCTGCTGGACTACTCCACCGCAGTCGGCATCGCCAGAGGCAACAAGCGCTGGGCGGTGCGCTACTCCCCCCGATGCTGGTCGGCTCCGCCCGCACCTGGCTCAACAACCTGCCAGCCGGCAGCATCAACGGTTGGCTGGACTTCGAAGAGGCCTTCATCAGCAACTTCACCGGCACCTACCGCCGGCCGGGTCGCCCTCAGCAGCTTGAGATGTGCAAGCAGGGCCCGGACGAGACGGATCGCGCGTACCTGACACGCTGATGCGAGATGCGCAACTCTTGCGAGGGTGTGCACGAGATCCAGGCCATCGTCTTCTTCATGGGAGGCTGTCGGCCCAACACCATGCTGTGGCACAAGCTGCACCGCAGCGAACCCAAGACCATGGCGGCCCTGATGGCCATCGCGGACAAGTACGCGCTGGCCGAAGAAGCCGGCAAAGCGCCGGCTGACACATCACCGGCTCCGCCCAGGCGGGACAACAACAAGCCGGCCGAAGAAGCCGGCAAAGCGCCGGCTGACACATCACCGGCTCCGCCCAGGCGGGACAACAACAAGCCGGCCGAGCACAAGCCGGCCGAAGGCGCCTCTCATGGCAGCCGGCGGGACAACTACCGCGGCAAGCGGCACAACGACCAGCCGGACCGCCGGTACGGTTCTGCTCATGTGGCAGCCGTGTCGGACCACGCGGCGGCTGGCGGCAACCGACGCCAGAAGCAAGACCGGCCCTGGAAGCCGAAGTACACCTTCGAGCAGATGCTCGACTCGCCGTGCAAGTACCACAGCGGCAAGAACCCGTCCAACCACACCACCCACGACTGCCACTTCATGAAGCGGCTGACAAGCGGCGAACCGCTCCCACCTCCACCCCCGCCTCCACCAGCCGGCGGGCCGGGTGGCCAAGCCGGCGCAGAAAACGCCAACCTCGAGCACCAGGAGGCTAACTAAGTTCACCATGGCCGCTACTTGGCCGAGGATGCTACCTACATCATCTTCACCTCCGAGCCCGAGGACAAGACGAGCCAGCAGAGCCGTCCCCTCGAGGTCAACGCGGTCATACCGCCGGTCCCCGAGTACCTAAACCGGTCAGAGGAGGCCATCACTTTTGATCGCCGCGACACACCGGCTGTCCTGCCGAAGCCGGGCAGCTACGCCATGGTCCTTGATCCCACCATTGGCACAACCCGGCGCAGCGTGCGCTTCTCGCGCGTCGTCATCGACGGGGGCAGCAGCATCAACATCCTCTACCGCGACACCGCCCGCAAGCTAGGCATCCAAGAAGCCGAGTAGCGTCCCACCCCCACCGTCTTCCATGGCATCGTGCCGGGCCACTGCTGCCAGCCGATTGGCCGGATCACGCTGGAGGTGATGTTCGGGAAGCCGGATCACTTCCGCACCGAAAGGATTGAGTTCGAGGTGGTGGACCTGGTCAGTCCCTACCACGCGCTCCTGGGCAGGCCAGCCCTGACCAAGTTCATGGCGGTGCCCCATTATGGGTACCTGAAGATGAAGCTGCCTGGCCCTAAAGGGGTCATCACCGTAGCCGGCGACTACCGTCGTTCCATGGATTGCGCCACGCAGAGCTCCAAGATGGCCCAGACACTGGTCATCGCCACCGAGAAGCAGCTCATCCACGACGCCGTCGCCCTGGCTAAGGCCGCGCAGGCGGACATGCCGGCTGTTGGCAACCCGGCTGGGACGACTCACTTCCAGCCGGCCGACAACACCAAGAAGATCCTGCTCGACCCGGCGCAGCCGGACAAGTACGTCACCATCGGTGCCGGCTTGAGCAGCAAATAGGAAAGAGAGCTCACCAGCTTCCTCCGTGAGAATCGGGACATCTTCGCATGGTCTCCAAGGGACATGCCGGGTGTGCCGAGGGAGTTGGCTGAACACCACCTCCACGTCAGGCCTGAAGCCAAGCCGGTGAAGCAGCCCCTCAGGCACTTCACCGAAGAAAGAAGGAAGGCCATCGGTGAAAAAATCGCCCGGCTCCTCGCAGCCGGCTTCATCATGGAAGTGCTGCACCCGGACTGCTTGGCGAACCCGGTCCTGGTTTTGAAGAAGAACGGCTCCTGGCGCATGTGTATCGACTACACCAGCCTCAACAAGGCGTGCCCGAAGGACCCCTTCCCCTGCCGCGCATAGATCAAGTCATAGACTCGATCGCCGGCTGTGAACTCGTTGTCTTTTTTAGATGCCTATTCAGGCTACCACCGCATTCCTTTGAATCCGGCTGATCAAATAAAGACTTCGTTCATTACCCCGTATGGGGCTTACTGCTACACGACTATGCCATTCGGCTTGAAAAATGCAGGCGCTACCTACCAAAGGTGCATGCAAAAGTGTTTGCAGGATCAAATCGGTAGAAATGTTCACGCATATGTGGATGATGTCGTTGTAAAAACCAAGGAGATGCCTACCCTCCTTGATGACTCGAGAGAAACCTTCACCAATCCGCGAAGATTCCGGGATGAAGCTCAACCCGGCCAAGTGCACGTTCGGTGTGCCAGCCGGCCAACTCCTAGGCTACCTCGTCTCTCAGCCGAGGAATTGAAGCCAACCCGGAGAAGATCAAGGCCATTGAGAAGATGGAACCGCCGCAGCTGCCTCAAGGACGTCCCGTAGTTCACCGGATGCCCGGCCTCCTTGAGCCGCTTCGTCGCCCGACCGGGGAGAAGGCACCGCCCCGTACTCGCTTGCTAAAGAAATTGGACAAATTCGTCTGGTCACCGCAGGCGGATGAAGCTTTCCGTGACTTGAAGCGCGTGCTCTCAACCGCACCCATCCTCGCATCGCCGGCTTCAATGGAGCCGATGCTGTTATACATCGCTGCCACCAATCGTGTGGTTAGCGTCGTCCTGGTGGTGGAGCGCAAGGAAGCTAGCAAGAAAGCCGGCAAGGAGCAGTCGGTCCAGCGCCCAGCCTACTACCTCAGCCGAGGTGCTGTCCCAGCCGAAGCAAAACTACCCCACTACCGTAAGGTCACCTACGGCGTGTACATGGCGGCCAAGAAGCTCAAGCACTACTTCCAGGAGCACCCCATCAAGGTGGTGGCCACAGCACCCTTGGCGGAAATCATTGGCAGCAAAGACGCCAATGGCCGGGTTGCCAAGTGGGCCCTGGAGCTAGCTGCCCACACCATCATCTACGAGCCGCGCACGGCCATCAAGTCGCAGATTCTCGCGGACTTTTTCGTCGACTGGGCCGAGATGCAATACCTGCCGCCTGTGCCTGACTCCACACACTGGAAGCTGCACTTCGAGGGCTCGAAGATGCGAAACGGCTTGGGAGCCGGCATCATCGTCACCTCTCCCAAGGGAGACCGGGTGGACTACGTCCTGCAGATCCACTTCGCCGCATCCAACAATGTGGCGGAGTACGAGGCGCTCATCCACGGGCTGAAGCTGGACAAGGAGATAGGCGTGCGTCGCATTCTTTGCTTCGGCAACTCCGACTTGGTCATACAGCAAGCATCCGGCGATTGGGACGCGAAGGACGCCAACATGGCCTCATACCGCTTCCACGTCCAGCAGCTGTCCGGCTTCTTCGACGGCTGCGAATTCCACCATGTGCCGCGAGCAAACAACGAGGCGGCTGACGCGCTGTCCAAGATAGGCTCAACCCGGCAGGCAATTCCGCCGGGGGTTGCCTTGGCGCATCTGCGGAAGCCGTCCATCATACCGTCACCGGACTCGGATTCCATATTCGTGCCGGCTGACCCGGGGGCTCTCGCCGAACCCGGGGCTTCATCGCCCAAGTCGGGGGCTTATCGGCCGAACCCGCCGGCTCCACAGCCGAACCCGGGGCTTCTCGCTCCAACCCGGGGCTCTCAGCCAAACTCGGGGCTTCTCAGCCGAACCCGCCGGCTCCACAGCCGAACCCGGCGACCACGCTAGTCGAATCCGGAAGCTCCGAAGATGGAGGCCCCGATGGTCGGCCGTGTTTGAAATAAAATGCGTACCATCATGGGCACAAGAATTCCTCTCCTACCTCACCGATGGTGTACTCGCCCAATGACAGGGGTTCAAGCCAGCGATTGAGAGAAGGGCCAAGGCCTATACCATCATCAACCACGAGCCGTACAAACGCAGCGTAAGTGGGGTGCTCCAGCCGATGCGTAGAGCCGGCTGAAGGGATTGAACTCCTACGGGAAATCCATCGTGGAGAGTGCGGCCACCACGCCTCCTCCGCAGCCATAGTGGCCAAAGCCTTCCGGCACGGTTTTTACCGGCCGATCGCGCTCGGAGACGCGAAGAGCCGGTGAAGAAGTGCAACGGCTGCCGCCGCTTCGCCAAGAAAAGGCACTCGCCGGCTTCCGCCTTGAAAACCATCCCCATCACTTGGCCATTCGCCGTGTGGGGCTTGGATATGGTGGGCCCATTCAGAACCGCGCGAGGCGGCATGACACACCTCTTGGTGATGATTGACAAATTCACCAAGTGGATCGAAGCCAAGCCGATCAAGAAGCTGGACGGCTCCACAGCCGTCACATTCCTCAAGGAAATAATTGTGAGGTACGACTACACCCACAGCATCATCACCGACAACGGCAAGCAACTCTCGCCGAAGGCGTCTTCAAGCTGCTATCACGGAGAAATGGGGATCCAAATGGACCTAGCATCCGTGGCGCACCCGGAGTCCAATGGACAAGTGGAGAAGGCCAATGGCTTGATCCTAGCCGGCATCCGGCCTCGGCTGGTGGAGCCGCTCGAGCGAGCAGCCGGCTGCTGGATCGAAGAACTGCCCAGCGTACTGTGGAGCCTGCGTACAACGCCGAACCGCTCAGTCGGCTACACTCCTTTCTTCCTCGTATACGGGGCCGAAGCCGTCCTGCCGACTGATATCGAGCACGACGCGCCAAGAATCAAGCTTTACACAGAAGTTGAAGCCAAAGAAGCTCGTGAAGATGGAGTCGATCTGGTTGAAGAGGTCCGGCTGATGGCCGAGTCCAGGTCTACCATATACCAGCAGAGCCTCCGACGCTATCACAGCCGGAAGGTCCAGTCCTTAGCATTCCGAGAAGGAGACCTAGTGCTCCGGCTGATCCAACGGACAGCCGGACAACATAAACTGTCATCCCCATGGGAGGGTCCCTTCATCGTGAGCAAGGCGGTAGGCAATGATTCCTACTATCTCATAGATGCCCAAGAGGCTAGAAAGAACAAGCCGGACAAGGCTGACGAGGGGACTAAACGTCCCTGGAATGTCAACTTGCTCCGCCCATTTTATACTTGAGAGCAGGAATGTATGTATCCCTTGTACTCCTTTTGTAAGCTGTGTAAAAGCAAGCGCCAAGAGCGTCGATTTTGACAAGTTTTTCGCATACTCTATTGTTTTCGCCGATTGGCTAACACCCTCTCACGCGGCCGGCTCAGTACCGTGATCCGGTTTCCCGACAGCCGGCTTCCGATCCAGCTACAGACCGCAACCCGGCTGTCCGGCTGGCGGGAGTAAGTGCTTAGGGAGCCGGCACGCGAAAGACGGCTAAGGGAAAGAGTGAAAGCGAATTGATTCTTGCACAACTCTTCATAAAAGTGCTGGATTGCCGAACTCGGCTCGTTCGACTAAAATACTGTCGGCCTCACCCAGCGGCACGCTCTTGATCCGGCGACGGACCGCAAGTCGGACGTACGATCGGCAAGGGCAAAGCCAAAGAGTGGGGCGGATGGGAAAAAGCGAACAAGTCGAAAGAAAGCAAGCCGGCACACAAATGATTAACAAACACATTAAAGTGTGACTTAATAAGAGGATAATAATATTGTCTTACATATGCACCCGGCATCCCGGGGATTTAACAAATTGTCTTGGCAAAAGCGAAACATAGACAGGTAAACTAAGCCCCGGCTGGATCAGGACCAGTCGGAGGAGCGGTTGCAGAGCCGGCCGCCGGATCCACCTCAGGCGTGTCCTCCGCATCATCATCTTCCGCCTCCTCCTCCTCGTCGTCGGATGGCGGGTTCGGATCCTCGACGAAGACGCCCTTGTCGACGAAGTCGGCAATGGCGCAGGCTCGGGCCAGCCGGGCAGTCTTGTTTTCCGCCGGGAGTGCGTCCTCCACGCCGGCCCGCCGGCACTCAAGCTGGTCGAGGCTGACCTCGCTGTACCAAGAAAGCACAAAGGAGAGCGCCATGTCGGCTCCAGCGCGCGCAGCGGACTCCTTCCGGCCGAGGAAGCGGTCGGCGCCTTCTCCAGCCGGGTGATGAGGTTGGCGAGGTCCCGCGGCAGCGTTTCGCCGGCCACGCAGCCGGATCAGCTCCTCCGCCGCCTTTCGGAGCTCCCAGCCAAGCTTCGTGATGGGCACGACGCGGGCGGCCATGGACGCCAGGTAGTCCTCCATGGTGAAGTACTCTGCGCTGCCCTCGCCGGTTTCCCGCCTCCGAGCGTCGCGCGCAACACCAACTGCCGTTAGCGCCGCCTCGTGCTCCTCAGGGAAGGCCGCTGCAAAGAAGAAGCATGTCAGAAGTTTATCGAAGACGGAAAAGGCAGAAAAATGCAAATTTTCAAAGTAAGACTGGCGGCAGCCGGCATGAACCGACTGCCCCCAGCCCGAAGATGGAGATTTCGAAGTCCTAAAGTAAGACTGGCGGCAGCCGGCATGAACCGACTGCCCCCAGCCTGAAGATGGAGATTTCGAAGCTCTAAAGTAAGCCTGGCGGCGTACGGCAAGAACCGATCGCCCTCAGCCCGAAGATGGAGATTTCGAAGTCCTAAGTAAGCTCGGCGGCAGCCGGCAGGAACCGACCGCCCCCAGCCCGAAGATGGAGATATCGAAAAAATCAGTTTCGCCACGGCCGCCAACCTAAGCCGACAGCCGACAACCGAAAGCCGGCAAATGGGAAGGAAAGAGAAAAATACAAGGACTCACCCGCCAAGCCGCGGTCGAGCCCGCCAATCTCATCCACCCACCGCTTGGCGGTGGCCGACAGCTCTTCGGACTTAGCGGTCACCTCTTGGCGAAGTGCAAGCCGTTGCTGATCCAGCTCCTCCAGCCGCTTGCTAAGACCCTCCACCTTCTCTTCCTCAGCCTTTTTGAGGGCGGCGAGCTCCTTGAGGTGATTATCCTCAAGCCGGCGCAGCCGCGTCAGCTCCCCCTCAGCCACCTTCAGCTTGGCGGCAGCAGCCCGGCCCGCTTCCTCGCTCTCAGCGCATTGGGCGCGGGCGGCCCGAAGATCCGCCTCCAGTTGCGGGACCCGGGCGGCGTCAGCTGCAAGACGGCAAGAAAAGTCGTTAGCCGAGTAAAATCAAAGAAAAAGAAGTCAAGTCAAAAGGAAGAAAACCCTACCCTTGGCGGCCTCCAGCTCACGAGCCAAGCCGGCCCGCTCAATCTTGGCCTTGTGGTAGCGGGTCACGACCTGGTTGTACAAGACGGTGCGTCGCTCCGCAACCGTCTGAGAGAAACAGTCAGATGTCTAGGCGAAACCCGGACCGGCTCCGAGCAGCCGGCCCATGCCTCGGAGGGCTACCAGGATAACAACAAAATTACAAAAAACGAGATAAAACACCTACCTTGTCAGCCTCCTCCAACTTTGCCAGGTTGGCGACGGTCTCAGCGGCCCTGGCCTTGAGGTTGACGCGGAAGCCGGAGAAGAACATCTTCATGGGCGCCACGCCTGGATGCCCCTCCCGGCTGGTCACCTCGCAGGCATCCGCCTGGTGCCACGCCTTCTCCATGGTGCCGGCCGAACCAAGGCTGGAGTCGGAGGCGGACGCCACGTTCAGCAGCCGGGCGCCCTTGGCCACGTGAAGGCCTTCAGACGGCTCCGACGGGCCCTCCATCCTCACCAACGCCCGGGAGCCAGCGTCCCTCGAGCGCGCCGGCTCATCCCTTGCCGGCTCCTCCCTGTCCGGCTCCTCCCTCGACGGCTCCGAAGATGGAGGCGGCGCAGTCAAAGCAGTCGGCCCGGTGGGAGCCGCCGTCTCCGGCGCCTGATGCGCTCCCTCCGGACTATCCTCCAGCACCATGACGCTGGGTGCGGCACCGCTGACATAGGCATCCCCAATGGGCCCGCCGAAGATAGTACCCGGGGTTTACTGAAGGCCCACGACCCGAAGGATAAGAAGATTCGGGAGCCCAAGATACTATTAAGGAAAGCTAGAGTTGTAATAGGAGTCATTGTTTGTAATCTTGCGGGATGGGTTAGAAACTCTCCCGGACTCTGTAAACTTGTGTATTACGATTCCCTCGGCTCCACCTCCTATATAAGGGGGAGTCGAGGGACAAAGAAAGCATCGAATCATTGTCTCACAAACCCTAGTTTTTACATCGTCGAGTACTTTTCGACTGAAACCTTCGAGATCTACTTGCCCTCTACATCCAACGAAACCCTAGTCTACAACTTGTAGGCATTGATAAGTTAATCCCTTGTCAATTGGCGCCGTCTGTGGGATCTAGAGGCGACAAGGAGCTGATCTCGATGGCACGTTCAAGATCGTCGACTTCGTCGGTAGCAAGCAACATCATGGACAGAGGTAAACAGATCGAAACTGGTCTCGTTGATTTTGTTCCTCACCCGCCCTCCCGTTTGGATGCATATGCATTTATGGAGGATCCCATGGAGATGACGTTCGGAAAGTTTCACTTCCGCGTCGAGAAAGAAGGAGCGTATCGCCTCGAAGTTCCGATCTCATCGGGATTATCGGCGGTTGATCTTGATTTTTCAAGCTCAGCATCATCCATCGAGTCAGGCGACGAGGAAATTTCGTCGCCACGCTTCATCAGCACCAGGGCAAGCGACAAACTCGCCAAGATCTTCAGCGACATGTCCTTCGAGTCATCCGCGGACTCCTATATAAGCGATGACTCGAGTGACACCGACAATTTTAACTTCATCAACAAATCCATCACTATTGGGAAGGTCTTCACCAATCTTTATGATGGTGTCACCAAACCCAGTAAGGTTTAGAATCCAAAATATCATCAGATTTACGCCATTGGAGAAGCAAGTCGCGATCAGGAGGAGACATCAGAGGCTTTCGACGGATTGGGAAATCCATATGTCGATCCCTCTGACCTAAGGCGAGGTTTGGGCAATAAATATGTCGGGCCTACACCACGCATTAGGGTTCAACTGCCACAAGCAGCATGGGATAGAGCCGCAAGAGCTATGGACAGTTCAGAACCAATGGCGAGAACTGCTACAATTGAAGAATTGCAGGCCTACCAATATAGGCTTGCTCAAGCTGGAAGAGAATTGGAAAAGGAGACAGCTGCTCTGAATAGAAGAAAGGAGGCAGCTTCTGCATCAAGCAGGCGAAGAGCGGAGTTAAGTCGACAATCAGGAACTTCGGGAGATAGCCACAGAGAAGCTCGAAGGAGAGCAAGATCTCGAGTGCAAAATATACCTGAGGCTGAAAGAGAGACTTTAATTGAAAACCTCGATATGTCTTTTATGTCAATCGACACGAGGGGGAATATCATCCCGAAAACACCGTAGCGTGGATACATGGCAACGCAAGCTTTCATCTTAGCGTCCGGTGCCACCTCCCGGGGACCCAAGAGAAGCGTTGTATAACATGGCCATGGCAGGATGTGGAGCCATGGGAGCAGCGTTCGCAGCCACACCTCCCGAAGGAACTGCAAGACAAAATAGCCCGAGACCTACCGCAACAGTGCAAGATCCACCAAGAGCAAGTGGAGTCAGAGATACGGCGACTCAGGCCAGGGTAGATAGAGCGCGACAAGATAGAAGAGAACATCGGCGTTCACCAGAAATTGCTGAAGAGGATATGTGTGGACTCCCGTGTTTCACACGACGGGTCCGAAAAACTCGAGTCCCATCAGGATTCAAGCTACCCGATAGTTTCAAGAAATTCGATGACCTGCAAGATCCTGAGGATTGGCTAGTCGATTATCTCGAGACAGTAAAATTAATAGGTGGAACCAGAGCAACAGCCATGTAGAGCATTAAAATACACCTGAGCGGAGCCGCCAGATCATGGATAAAGAAGCTTCCCCCAGGATCCATCGACAGCTGGGACAGTTTCGAGGACGTGTTTGTCAAGAATTTCCGATCAACCTGCAAGAAACCTGCGACACTAGAGGAGTTGAGGTCATGTCGAAAAAAGCATGATGAATCAATGAGGAAGTACATTCAAAGGTGGAACATCATCAAAAACTCGGCAGAAAATATATCTGACGAGAGAGCGATAGATGCGTTTGTAGCAGGAGTTCGACGAGGAGATTTTGTGGAGGACTTAGGAAGAACGAACCCAAAGACAATATCAGCATTAATGGAAATAGCAAACAGATGGGCAGATGGCGAAGATGCAGTGCACAATAAACGACACAGGTCACCAGAGGAGGACCGCAGTCGAAACTTTCAAAATAGGCGCCGATTTCCTCGACAATTCTCAAGTTACGATGCCCCTGGTCAAATATCGGCTAGGATTCGAGGAAACAACGGAGGAAACAACTATCAAAGGAGTAATGAACAGCAAGGCAACAATAGAGATGATCCTCGGAATAACAGGCAAAATAGCGGGTCAAGGTTTCAGAGATCTTTTGTAACTCCCGAAGATATGATGAACGGGCCGTGCCAGATGCATTTTTATCTCGATAGCAATGGGAAAAGGCAGTCAGGACATCTACAGAAAGACTGCCGCAATTTTCAAGCAATGCTGCGGGTTGCAGGGATAGCCAATGCTCAAGTAACAAATAGAAACCCCCAGGGGCCCAGGGGTGAGATCCACCTACCACCTCCTCCCGCGATCACGGACGAAAATCGACATCAGCTCAGAATAGCGGCAGCACCACAGCCACCTCGATGATCCAGAAAGCTAGGCCATCTAACAGGGCTCAAAAAGTAATTTTGCGGCAAGTGTTCATGGCAGAGAAGATGCCTCCACCAACGGTTGAGTACCTAAATTGGTCAGGGCAAGACATTGGCTTCACAATAGCGGATCACCCGCAGCAAGTTCCTCGACCAGGGCAATCAGCACTTATCTTACCAGCAGTAATTGCGGGATTCGACGTATCTCGAGTGTTTATAGATGGTGGCAGCAGTTTAAACCTTATGTATGCAGATACGCTAAGGAAGATGAACATCTCCCTAGCAAATTTGAAACCAACCGACACGCGTTTCCACGGCATCACACGGAGAAGCCAAGTTACCCACTGGGGAGGATCAATCTCGACGTTCAGTTTGGGACCCGAGAAAACTACAGGATAGAAAGGCTGGAATTCGAAGTCGTGGATTTCCCGTCGCAGTATCACGCTTTGTTGGGAAGACCAGCATATGCCAGGTTCATGGCGGTACCACACTAAACGTATCTGCTTTGGAGGTTACCTGGACCTAAGGGACCAATCACAGTCAAAGGAAGCTTCGCGCTAGCCGATAAATGTGACAAGGATTTTCATCGACTGTCAGAAACTTTCGGGATGCAAGCAGAATACATGGCGTCGAGACTTACAACTGACTATGATGTGCTGCTAGATGTAGGGAGGCCCAACAAGGAATCAACCTTCAACACAACAAAAGATTCTAAGGAAGTGCAGATTCACCCGACAGATCCAAAGAAAACGACGTCCATCGCAACAAACATGGACCTCGCATAGGAAAGTGCGCTCGTCGAGTTCCTCCGTGAGCACTGGAAAATCTTCGCATGGTGTCCAACTGACATGCCAGGAGTACCCAGGGAACTTGCCGAGCACCACCTAAACTTGGATCCACTAGCGAGACCAATAAAACAACCTTTGCGGCGTTTTTGGAGCCAAACCGCAAAGCCATGCTGTCGGAGATTGATCGACTAAGAGAAGCTGGTTTCATCAAGGAGCTACATACAGAGGCCACGTGGGTCACAAACCCAGTATTGGTCCCGAAGAAAAACACTAAAGTCCTTCGCATGTGTGTCGAATTTACGTGTCTCAACAAACATTGTCCAAAGGATCACTTTCCCCTCCCGAGGATCGATCAAATTATCGACTCCACGGCAGGATGTGAACGTCTTTCCTTCCTGGATGCTTACTCTGGTTATAACCAGATCAGATTGAAAGAAGAGGACGAGGTCAAAACAGCGTTCATCACACCTTACGGCGTGTTTTGCTATAGAACAATGCCTTTTGGTCTGAAAAACGCGGGAGCAACATATCAGCGGATGATGCAGAAGTGCTTACCAACACAGATTGGGAAAAATGTACAAGTGTACATCGATGACGTCGTCATAACATCAAAAAAGGGGGCAACGTTAATCGAGGACTTGAAGGAAACCTTCGACAACCTCGACAAATTTTGTCTCAAGTTGAATCCGACGAAGTGTTCTTTCGGCGTCCCTGCAGGAGAACTTCTCGGGTTCCTAGTCTCAGCAAGAGGGATCGAAGCTAATCCCGAAAAAATCCAAGCTATCGTAACAATGAGGAAGCCAACAAAGTTGAAAGAAATACGACGAGCTAGCCGGGCGAGTCGCGGCTTTAAGCGAGTTCGTCGCTAGGCGGGAGAAAAGGCGTTACCGTTCTACGCCCTAATCAAGCAAGGAGATAAGTTCCGGTGGAACGAAGAGGCGAATAGAGCTTTCGAGGATCTCAAACGTGCAATTTCGACACCACCAATCTTGGTGGCGCCAAAAGAGAAGGAACCCCTCCTGCTATACATTGCGGCTACACCCCAGGTGGTCAGCACGGCACTAGTTGTCGAAAGAGAGGAAGAAGGAAAACTCCATGGAGTGCAGAGGCCGGTATATTTCATTAGTGAAGTATTATCACCTTCAAAACAGAGGTACCCGCAGTACCAGAAACTAGCATATGGAGTGTTTACAACCGCAAGAAAATTGCGGCACTATTTTTCGGCGCATCCGATAATAGTGGTCAGCAAGGCGCCTTTATCCAATATACTAAACAATCCAGAAGCTACAGGTCGTGTCTCCCTTTGGGGAATAGAACTTTCTCCTCGGGATATCATGTATGAAAAAAGAAAAGCAATAAAGTCGCAAATTCTGCCAGACTTCATCGCAGAGTGGATGGAGCTGCAAAACACAAGACCCCCAGATCTATCGAGAACCTGGACTATAAACTTCGACGGGTCCAAGAGATTAGAGCGAGCTAGAGCAGGCGTGATACTCATATCACCTGAAGGCGACAAACTAAAATACGTCTTACGGATGACGTTCCCAAATGTGTCTAACAATGAGGCAGAATACGAAGCTCTTATACACGGGATGAAGATGGCGAAAGCTTGTGGTGCAACTCGACTAAAAATCTTTGGCGACTCACAATTGGTAGCTCAGCAAGTCATGAACCAATGTGATGCAGTCAATGATAGCATGGTGGCATACAAAGAAGTATACAATGAGCTCGAGAAACTATTCGATGGATGCGAGGTAAATCACATCAGCAGGCTTAGCAATGACGAAGCCGATGTTCTTGCAAACATCGGGTCGCAGTGTCTCGCGATTCTTCCGGGTGTGTTCTGGGAGGAGATAACAGAGAGGTCCACAAAGCCGAAGAAATCAACAAAGAAGGAGAAGGATGAGAAACCCTCGGGGGCTGCGAAAGAAACATTGGAAGAAGAAGAGGAACATGATCTAGTACTGATGGTGCAAATTCCATGGATGCAGGCGTACATATCATACATCCTAAGGAAAACAATACCCGACGATCGAGTTGAAGCAAGGAGAGTTATTAGACGATCCAAAGCTTTCACGGTGGTCAAAGGGGAGTTGTACAAGCGAAGTATTTCGGGTGTGTTACAAAGGTGTGTTACACCCGAAGAAGGAAGGACAATCCTGAAGGACGTGCACGAAGGAATATGTGGTCATCACGCGAGCAGTCGAGCTATTGCAGCCAAGGTTTTTCGAGCTGGATTTTACTGGTTGACAGCGATTGAGGACGCAAAGGAGCACTACAAGAAAAGTTGCCATGGCCGACGAAGTTGAACTCGCGCCGTGGTTGCTGGTGTACCATGGCCGACGATTTTTGGTCCCTCCGTGGTGCATGTCAAAACTTTTTTTTCTCGTTTTTGAGGCCACCTAGCCCGACGAAAGCGGCCAAAACGTCGCGTATGGTGGCCCGGGACGTGGTGCATCTCGAAATCTCGGGTTCGCCGGCCGAGTCAACGCAAATCCGCACCGCCGAGGGATGTAGGGCCCGGATGGCAGCCTCTGCGGCATTGTTTTTTTCTTGATCGCGCCATCTCGTTCAACGTTCTCCGATCGAGCCGTTTACGATGCGGGATCATGGGTCCCGCATGTCATCCTCTATGAACCAAAATTCTTTCTATTCTTGGATTTTTTTGACCCCCGATTTACGGCTACTTCCTTTTTCTTTTGATCCCTTGCCGCCTTGGAAACGTTGAGACCGCTGCTGCTAAATGGGACCCGCATGTCATCCTCTATGTGCAATCAACTTTCTTTTCTTGGAGTTTTTTTGGCACCTCAAATTTGGTCACTTGCCTTTTTCTTTCGATCCCCTGCCGCCTCTCAAACGGTGATACCGCTGCTGCTACTTGGGACCCGCATGTCATCCTCTATGTACTATAAAACTTTCTTTTCTTGAATTATTTTTGGCACCTCATATTTGGTCACTTACCTTTTTCTTTCGATCCCTGCCGCCTCTCAAACGGTGATACCGCTGCTGCTAAATGGGACCCGCATGTCATCCTCTATGTACTATAAAACTTTCTTTTCTTGGAGTTTTTTTGGCACCTCAAATTTGGTCACTTGCCTTTTTCTTTCGATCCCTGCCGCCTCTCAAACGGTGATACCGCTGCTGCTAACTCGGGACCCGCATGTCATCCTCTATGTACTATAAAACTTTCTTTTCTTGAATTATTTTTGGCACCTCATATTTGGTCACTTACCTTTTTCTTTCGATCTCATGCCACGTTTGAAACGTTGAGGAACCTGCTAGCTCATGGGACCCGCATGTCATCCTCTATGTACTATAAAAGTTCATTTTCTTGGTTTTTTTCACCCTCCGATTTTTGGCAATTTCTTTTTTCTTTTGATCCCCTGCCGCCTCTCAAACGGTGATACCGCTGCTGCTAAATGGGACCCGCATGTCATCCTCTATGTACTATAAAACTTTCTTTTCTTGAATTATTTTTGGCTCCTCATATTTTTTCACTTGCCTTTTTCTTTCGATCTCATGCCACGTTTGAAACGTTGAGAGACCTGCTGGCTCATGGGACCCGCATGTCATCCTCTATGTGCTATAAAAGTTTCCTTTGTTGGATTTTTTTTCACCCTCGGATTTTTGGCTTGCCTTTTTCTTTTGATCCCGTGCCCCCTTTGAAACGTTGAGTAAGCTGTTGGCTCAAGGGACCCGCATGTCATCCTCTATGTCCATCAACTTTCTTTTCTTGGATTTTTTCACCCCCTAATTACTAGCTACTTTCTTTTTCTTTTGATCTCATGCCGCATTTCAAACATTGAGACCATTGCTTGCAAAATGGGACCCACATGTCATCCTCTATGTACAATAAATCTTGGATTATTTTTGGCTCCTGATATTTGGTCACTTGCCTTTTCTTTCGATCTCATGCCACCTTTGAAGCGTTGAGTAAGCTGCTGGCTCATGGGTCCCGCATGTCATCCTCTACGAACAATAAAAGTTTCCTTTCTTGGAGTTATTTTTGACCCCTAATTTCTGGCTATTTGCCTTTTTCTTTTGATCCCCTGCACCCTTTGAAACGATGACGACGCAAGCCGGCAAGTCGGTCCCACATGTCATCCTCTATGAATAATAAAAGTTT
>NC_061510.1:176164315-176372852 GCF_022539505.1 Lolium rigidum
CGTGTTCCCCAGATCTTCAGTCGCCATCCTCGACTCGGGTGTGCTGTGCCTCGTGAGCTTGCGCGGAGGCATCAATGAGATTGGTGGTGAAGAGTGTGAGTATGGATTGAGCGCTTGAAGCAATAGGAACAATGGAGGATTTCGCAGAGGAGAAGCAGAGGTGCGGCGCAAGCGAAAAGACTAGAGGAGGAAGACAATACCTCTATATAGAGGTGCGGCGAACCGACGCACCGTTGGATTGAGAGATTGCGGGACAGATGGTGTACACGTGGACAAGGGGTAAAAAGTAATTTCACACAGACGAGAAAGCACAGGAGCTACAGTACGTGCGCCAGGAAAAGCGGAGGACGTGTGTCCCCCACTTGCACGACGTGTCAAATTGACAGGATTTCTGGGCCCACAAGGCAGAGAGATAGCGGTTCTCGCGTTTTCCCGATAAATTGGTCGTGGCTGTCATCAGCAGTGATGTCACCTTGGTAAAAGAAAATCTCGGCTATGAAGCTTCACAAGAATGGCGACAGCAGAAGATTATTGTTTCGAGAGCCTTTGATCAAATACAAGTTTTTGCTCAAATGCTCGGGGGCTACTTTGGAAAAAAGAAATATTTGAATATGGCAAAATAGAAATGGCGAGAGCCTATGACCAAACGCAAGCATTTGTTCATAGCCTTGGGGGCTACTCCCATCGGGAGCGCTGTTCGCGCACCCGATAGATATAAAACCCCGAGAAAGAATGACAATATAGTGGCATGAGGCATTAGAGTGTTGAATCTACAACCAAGTACAAGTCCTTGGCTGTAGCCTCGGGGGCTACTCCCATCGGGAACGCTATTCGCGTGCCCGATGAAATTATAAAAAAAAGAGAAGAGAAAGAAAGAAAGAAGTGAGTATATTTCGAGTTATACAAATAACTCTACATATACTCCCATCGGGAAGGCAATATAAGTCATCCATTGACTCAGTAAAATGTGCTATTCCAACAGCCGAATAAGCACTCGACAATATATTCTCAGAACGCCAAAGTTGCGAACAATTTCTGAATGCCGCAAAACATTGCGAAGGTAAGACCCCAGATCCGTTCTGAGCGGCGTGGCGCC
This sequence comes from Lolium rigidum, assembly GCF_022539505.1. Lineage (NCBI taxonomy): Eukaryota > Viridiplantae > Streptophyta > Magnoliopsida > Poales > Poaceae > Lolium > Lolium rigidum. The sequence continues at coordinate 176,165,412 of NC_061510.1, forward strand.
GTCTCTGACATCGGTTTGCTACTTTTTTCCGTATCAACAGATACGAAGAAAAATCCTAACGGACGCGTTAGGTACCCGATAAAATATGACTGGGACTCGACGGAATGGTAAGACCTTAAGCGGCACCTGTCGAAGTTTACACCAGTATCCCGAGATCATGTCCAGGGACGTGATCTTGAAGTAGGTTTTTGCGGATTGCCACTAGAGCAGTTAACTAGTACCTGATCCGTCAGATGAACTAACCCCAACTACCATTATCCCTGTACAATATAGAAATTCGTATGCAAAGATATGTGGTAAAGTTCAAAGTTATCGAATAAATATAAAGGTGGAGATTTTCCCTGACTCTGCGATTCAAGCAAAATCTCGGGGCTATCGACATAGGCATCCCCAATGGGTCCGCCGAAGATAGTACCCGGGTTTATCGAAGGCCCACGACCCGAAGGATAAGAAGATTCGGGAGCCCAAGATACTATTAAGGAAAGCTAGAGTTGTAATAGGAGTCATTGTTTGTAATCTTGCGGGATGGGTTAGAAACTCTCCCGGACTCGTAAACTTGTGTATTACGTAATCCCTCGGCTCCACCTCCTATATAAGGGGAGTCGAGGGACAAAGAAAGCATCGAATCATTGTCTCACAAACCCTAGTTTTTACATCGTCGAGTACTTTTCGGCTGAAACCTTCGAGATCTACTTGCCCTCTACATCCAACAAAACCCTAGTCTACAACTTGTAGGCATTGATAAGTTAATCCCTTGTCAACCGCCAACTCCAGTCGCAGGCGGCGCAGCCGCGCCAGCTCCAGCTCCGGTCGCAGGCGGCGCACGCCTGCCGGCCCCGGCCGCAGGCTCCAAAAATCGAGCGCGGAAACAGATCGTCTAGAGTAGGCCGGCGTGCCGACTCACCCTGGGCGCCGCAGACAGGCGCTGCAGAAGGAGGTGCAGCTGAAGAAGACGCCCCCGCGGAAGGCGGCGTAGCCGCAGGCGGCACGACGACGACGGGCGGCGTGCGCGCACGCGTCGAAGGCTGCGGTGTCGGCTCCCTCCTCTGCCGCTGGAGCGGCGACACGACGCGGGGAGCCGGCCGAGAGCCGCCGCCCTGGGTGAATTTTATGGCAGCCCTAGTCGGACAAACAAGAGAAGATAAATATAAAAAGAAAGGAAAGAAAAGGAATCAAACAACGAAGAAAAGGGACTCACCCGGCCGCCTCTGGAACCTTCTTGGGCGCCAGCCGGCGCTGCTTCTTGGCCTTAGCCTCCAGCGCGACCGTGGACCCGCCGCTGGCCCGCTTCTTCCCCTTGGGCGCAGAAGTCGCCGAGGCGGTAGGCGGTCTCACGCGAAGGGGCACCGCAGGGAGGCCCCGTAGCGGACGTCGCCTCCTCCTCCTCCTCCTGGTGATCTGGCGAGGGCGGCGGGTTGTGCTCCCCCTGGCCGCCCTGGTCGGGCACCTCCGGCAGCTCGTCGTCGCCGGCTTGGTCGCCGGCTCCGTCAGCCGGATCAGCATGATCCGGCGTCCAGATCTTCTGCTCCAGGTCGCCGTCCTCGATGCCCTGGCGGTCGAAAAGCTGAAAACAAAACAAATGCAATAAATAACAAGTCGGCCAAGCAGCCGCAAGCCGGAAGTCGGCCAAAACACAGAAACTTACCAGCTCAGGCAGCGACGCCCGGCTGTGGGGCACCAGCCCCCAGTCCCAGTTCTCCGGCATGTTGGCCTTGGTGACGTTGTTCACCCGGCGGGCGACCTGGGCCTTGGTGAGCTCCACCTTGGACGTCCGGGTCGGATCAAACCGGCCAGACATGTGCCCAATTTTGTGGACACGCATCTGGAGCGGCAGCACCCGGCGCTCGGTGTAGGTGCAGAGGAGGTCCTCGGCGCTCAGCCGGCCCTCTGAGACACTAGCCCCCAGGAAATCCCACAGAAGGTTTACCTCTGCGTCCGGGTCCGTTGTCCTGGCGTTGTGGCCCCAGTTGATCCGGCCGACTGGCGGTGCCGGGTTGTACTCCGGCAAGTTGAGCCGGTCGAAGGCCGAGTTGTCGTTCCGCACATAAAAAAAGGACATTTGCCAATTCTTCACCGAATCCACCGTCGGGATCCTCGGGAAGGGCGTGCCCGGGCGGGAGTATATCGAGGCGGCGCCGCAGGTCCGTAGGTGGCCGTCAGTCGTCTGCGCCTTGATGAAGAAGAGCCGACTCCAAAAGTCGACGTCCGGCCACAAGCCGGCGTAGCCCTCCATGAAGGCCACATAGCAGCTGAGGAGGACGCAGGCGTTGGCCGGCAGGTGATGAGGCTGCAGGCCGAAGAAGTCCAGGAACCGGCGGAAGAAGTGCGAAGCCGGCAGGCCCAACCCTCGATCGAAATGCGCTCCAAAGACCACGCGCTCGCCGGGGTTCGGTCTGGGCTCCATCTCGTCGCCAGGCACCCTCGTGATCACCTCCGCCGGAATCCGGCGGAGGCGCACAAGACGCTCGATGTCGTCCTCCCGCATGTAGGAACCCCTCCAAGAACCGCTTGGATGGGCCATCGATGAGGAGGAAGATGAAGAAGACCAAGAGAGAGGAAACGGCGAGGAAGAACCACGAGACGGCGGCGACAGCGGCGGCGGAGAGCGTACCGTGGACACGCGTGGCCCCGTGGCGCCGGATTGACGGAGTAGCGGCGGCGGCTCGGCGGAGGAACGTCGGAGCGGCTGCCCGCCGGAGTTCGCCAGGGAGGCGGTGGAGAAAATGCGCCGGAGCAACGAAGAGCTCGAGCGAAGAGGAGAAGTGAAGCGGGAGCGCGAGGAGGAAGAAAGGGGCGAGTGGCCGCCTCGATGCCTCCCCCGCGGCATTTATGGCCTCCTGCCGCGGGCGCTTGGCCTCCAAGTGGCGAACGTGGGCCACGTCCCCGGATTTACTGCGCCTTAACTCCTCCCACGACCGCAGCGGTTACTGGAAACGGCCACACCACGTCCCCCACGACCGCACCGGATCCGGAGGCGACATTGATGTGACCAGACGAAGCGGCAGCAGGAACCAACCGTCAGACCAGTCAAGTCGGGCGCAGAGCCCGAGGCGGCGGAGACTCCGGCGCACCCAAGCCGGAGCCGGACATTAAATTCAATCCGGCCCCAAACTCTCCTAGCAAGGCGGAGACGTCGTCAACACTTGTGAAAAAGCAAAAGCTGCAGAAGCGAAAATAGCGTCCGGCTAGAAGCAGCCGAACGAAGCGAGCCGGATGAGGACGCAGCCGGCTGAATAAAAATTCTCAGTCGGCCCCTCCGAGTGCCGCCAAACACATTCAAGAGATATCTAAAAGCCAGGAAAACCTGGCTAGGTCCCTCTTAACGCAGGTCCTTGCCAGCTTCGAGGGCTAATGTCGGGGGGAAGACCCCGGGTAGGGCAATGGACGCGGAGCAGCCGACTTGAGGTTGGCCGGCTGGCGGCAAAGGCCGGCTGAGGAGCAGCCGGCTGGAGCCGTGGCCGGCTGCCTCGGAAGCCGGCTGGCTCTGAGTCCTAGTCGGTCTGGCTACGGCCGTCTGCGCTGTGGCTGGGCCGGCTTCTACAAGCCATATCCGACTGGGGTTTACACTCTAGACCGACTCGAGGCTGGCGAGTCTTGCATAAGAAGGAACTGGGTAGGTGGTCCGGGTTCGCAGGTCCACGCTGACCTCACCTCCCATAAAGCACAGGGCACTGTGGAGCAATAGTGCCACGCGGCGGACAGGCCATCATGGCGTACGTCGGTCCGTACCGGCTACAGGGCATGATGGCGACATAGACACCTCTCCCCCATACCGCTGACTCCGGCGGGCGGATGGGACAGGCCATGAAGCCTCAACGGCTCCTGACGTCAACGCCTCGGGAAGGAGCCGAAGCCGAAGCCGGCCAGTCGGCCACTAGGTCTTAGGGACTTCATTGTAAAGTGTCAGCGTCTATATAAGTTGCACTACCCCCTCTCGTGCGGGGGATCGATCATTCTCACTTCATTCTAGTCTTAGCGCTGCCCTGAGAGAGACCTTCGTCTACCTTAGCCTCCCAGGGCAAGCCGGATACAGCTCAAGGAGCACCATTGTACTGTGTGATCACCATATACACTCATAGCAGGAGTAGAGGTTTTACCTCCACCGGAGGGCCTCGAACCTGGGTACGTCACCGTGTCATTCGTCCCCATACCCGCATCCGGATACCGCCGTGAGACCATCTAGGAACCACCTTCGAGTAGCCACCCTATGGCATATGCCGTGACGATACCACGACACCTTCGCTTGCTTGCTTTCGACTTAATGGTGTTTCCCGATGCATGCCGAATATTTCACGTGAAACATTGGTGTTTGCTGATTCAATGCACGATTCGCCCCGGAATTAGTTCGTTGGGAAAAAATTCTGGTGGGGCAGTTCTTTGGACAGAAAGTCCTATGTACTGGGTTTGGAACAATCTAGCTACACCAAAGATAAAAGGGTGGAATGGGTTTCCGTGACTTGCACATATTCGGCTTGGCACTGTTGGGGACGCATGGTTGGAGATTCATGGAAAATACAAGCTCCTTACGTACTAGAGTATTGAAAGAACACTATTTTCTTAATTGTGATTTTATGGAAGCTAATGTCCCTCATTCTGCCTCTGCGACTTGGCATGCGTTCGTGGCAGGTAGAGAGGCTCTGCAAGCAGGTTTGGTTCAGACGGTGGCGACGGCTCAACAATGTCTATATGGACTGATACTCAATCTCCATGTCCTATATTATGAAACTTGTAGATACTGAACTGGTGAAGCCGAGAAAATTGGTAAAGGTTAGCTTGCTTAGTGATACAAATAATTGGACTTGGTGAAGGAATTTGATCAGATCGGTGTTCATAGCACCTGATGCAGATATACCTTTGCCGAATGGTGGTGGTGAGGACTTTTATGCTTGCAGCCACGAAAGATAGGGCCATTCTCTAGTGAATCAGAAAACGCGTGCAACTCAGAGACTGAACAACAGATGTGGACATCCCTATGGAAACTGAAATTTACGCCAAAAGTTCTGAGTGTTTTGCTGACTGGTGCTTTGCTGGATTTTGCCAAATAAGAATGCCCTCTGAAACGTTGACACCTGTTACATGCCTTGATCACATGTTTTCATGCAAGATGGTTTTGGAATGAAGCTGTGAAATGGCTAGATATTCGTCTACCTCGGATGCACCCACAGACTTAATTAGGCACAAGATCAGGGGCGACGCGTAGTGGAAGCCATACCGGGTCTCGACCTAGTCTTCACTCTCACTTTTCTTCGGGATTTGGTAAAAAATTTGGCCCACTATCATTAATTGGCCCAGTCTTTAATGTGTTGACACATCCTTCATGTTGGCTCACGCTCCGCCACTGCACAAGATATCTTTTGTGACCCACGGTTTTCAGATTAGGAACGCATAGAAATTATCATCACTATTATGTTGTCGATTTCGCTCTCACGTAACAAATGGAAATATGATGAATAAGCTACGGATCCAGCGTTTTCTGTGAAAACTGCTAGGGAAGCTTTGGCTCCAGGATTGACAGCAGGTGATCTTACCATGGCACGGATGGCAACCTCCAGATGAGATTTTATAAAAATAAACACTGATGGTTCAGTTAAACACTGACGGAGTTGCAAGATTTTCCTATCGCCACACTGGAGCATGGAGCAAGGCTTTACATGGGAGCACAGATCCGTTGATCACCGAGAGCATTCCTTGCATGAACGTTTTCTCTTTGCCAAGCTTAGAGGCCTTACACATGTGATCATGGAGACAGACTGTCTGGAGATAGTAAATCTCAAAAACTGCCGCAAATTCTGTAATTCTATAAGAAATTGGAGAGCTAGCTAGTTCTTTTACTGTTTTTATCATTCAACATGTATTGAGAAGATCCAATTACCGAGCTCATATATGTACAAAGCGCTCACATATGTGCAAAGCAAGCAAGCACATTGTGTGGTCTCGAGAATTGGATGGCGAGACTCCTAGCTAGGCGAAAGGATGAGCACCTGTCCAGCCATCCCAAATGGAGCGCCATACAGATAAGACTCATACACAGTGGCAGATGTAGTTTCATTATATTGAGAGTGTCACAGTTTACATGAACATTCATGCCATCACAAAATGCGAGGTGTCATCACAGCAACCTACCAAAATCTGAGACCCCTCATGGCGCACAGTTTGAAACTGTCCATCGCAACATCATCTAACATACGAGCAGTCTGCGGTCCGAACTATCAATACTAGCAGGGGTAGTAGCCAAAGTAGGGATATATACAGCACGATCGTTACAGAGATCGCTTCTATACACACACAGACATCCCGGTTGCTTAGTCGTGCTGCATCTCCTCCATAGATTTCACCGCCTCCCTGCAAAACAAGTCGCAACAATAAAAGTCAGTCAAAAGAGCATGGCCACCGAATAACTTCATATCTTCGTCCTCGTCCATGGATCAAATAATTCAAGGTAGTAACCAGCGTTGTTACCTCAGCGCTTCCTTGATCTCGTTGCTCTTGGGGTCAAGTTGCAGCGCTCTGTGGAACGCGACAGCGGCTCCTTCGTAGTCCTGTGCATGGAAAAAATATCACAAGGGACATACCAGGCTGGGAACAAGTTTACAAGGACATAACTAATGCATCGTATGTACCTTCATGAATCCGAGGGCTGCCCCTTCACGGTACCATGCCTTGGACCAACCGGGCTTCATCATTTTGCAGTGCCGCGCATCTTGCAAAGCTCTATCCCCTTCACCCTTTCGCAGCCAGCAGAGGCTCCGGTTGGCAAACATAGCGGCGTCAAATGGGTCTATCTCCATGACCTGCATTTACAACCAGCAAGCATGCGCTCAGTTTAACAGTCTCTGTGGACCATATAGTTGCCTTCTTGTTAGTTCAATGTGTGACACAATGTAACAAAACCACATAGTAGAATGGAAGTCAGCCATGCATCTATGGATACTTCAGCTCAACATTTTGTTTTGGAAGGACAAAAGCTGTATGGCTACAGTAAAAGCAAAAGACAACACCTTTTCAATCTTTAGTCTCATGTTGCAGAAGTATAAATTTGCTTTCAGATCTTTCTGATTGTCCCAAACAAGGTACTAGATTGGCTCATGCACTTACCAGGCCATAAAAGTACATTGCCGCAACGTAGTCCTTCTTTCCAAATGCTTCCTTTCCTTGTGACTTTAGATCAGCAATTCTTTCCTTCACAAAAACTGTGGCCTGAACACAGTAGTATGTCTAGTTACAGGCATAGCAAATGACGGTTTGGACAATACGATAACTGTCTGAAGTCAGAAATTAAATAATGTGCTGCTTGATCAAAATCCTTTCAATCATAATCATATTTTCTTTGAAACTTTAGCTGGGGGCTGATACAATGAGAACTACTGGAATATGCCACAATTTTCCTAATGAAAATAGTCAACTGAAATACAAATTTTACTTGGGTATAATTTGTTCTGTCCAAATAACTAAATGATGCCTGTAACAAGAATTTGTTAAGTACATAGAGACTTGTAGCTCAGAACAGGGAGACTACAATTTCATACTCCCTCCGGTCTCTTTTAATTGACTCAAATTTAGTAAAAAGTTGTACTAAATCCGAGTCAATTAAAAAAGAACGGAGGGAGTAAATGTTATGTATAGGAAATCCATGAAAAACAAAGTGACAAACAATTAAAGGACCAAAGAGATCCATGCAAGCAAACAGAATTCATGAGTATGTGTTCTGTGTGGCGAACATTTGACCCCGTTAAGGAGAATGCTGCATAAACTTCTATAAGAGTACAACGAATCAGGAATTACTATGGTCCAAAACAGAAAATACGAAAATATCATGCATTAAAATTAGGAGTACAGGTTATCCTGGAATGAAGTAATAGAAGTACTATGTATATACCTGAAGAGGGTTGATATGTGGAGAATTAAAATGTCTAATTATCCCATCAACGCTCCAATCTTGCAGGGATCGAATCGGATTTGTCCTAGGGAACAGAATTTCAACAAGTTCGCGTTGACCTCGAGCTGCTGCTAGCTCGATAGGAATTGCTCCATGCTATATCATTGAACAAACCATGAGATAATCCAGCATGAAAATGAAAAAGCTATCCATGTCACTAGATTTTCTACATCGTGAGAAAAAGAGACATCCTGAATTCACCCCACTGGTTGTAAGTTGTAACAGTCCTAGATACTGTATGAGCAGAACAGGATTCGAAGAAAAGCTATACACAGTACTTCCTCTCGAATCGTCATCAGTGTGGTTCAAGTGAGCTTAGATAAATACAAAAGTAGAATTCTAGTAACCAACTAGTATCATGATCCTGAGATGAGATATGTAAAACCTGCTGTGTCACTACAAGTAAACAGAGAGATGAAAACAGAGCTATAGTTACCTGGTTAGGGATGTTAGGGTCGGCTCCAGCCTCTAGTAAGACTTTGACAAAGTTGGTTAATCCGTTATCAACAGCCTCCGTTAAAGGAGTTGGTCCAGAGTAACCGTGAGCATTCACATCAGCACCAGCCTATAAATAAAGTAGGGTACACTTAGAGATAGGATTTGCAGAAGTAATAAAGATAGCAAGTTCCATAGAAAAACAAGGCTGCTTCGTTAATCTGGATTTTCTACCCAGTAAGTTATACTACTTCAGAAATCAGGACATATTCAAATAGAAAAAATAATATGAGAGATACATAAAGTCAGTAAGTTATTGGACCTCAATCAGTAGCCGCATGCATTTCAAGGCCTTGCCATGGACAGCCATCATGAGTGGTGAAAAGACGTGATGAACAACTCTGTTGGGCTGAAAAGAGAAATAAAGCACAGTTTTCGGAACTGTTAGTCCGATCACATAACAGTAACACTATAACAATATACTTGTAAATGTGCAAATTAATTGTTGATCTTGTCACACTAAATTTGTTGTGTTTACCTTTCCATAACATAGATATGTGTCTAGTACTCTAGTTAGGTGAGGATGGAATAGATAACTTACATCGGCACCAAGCTCCAGCAGAACCTTCACAACCTGATCGTGGTCCTTTGCAGCAGCCAAGTGCAATGGCGTCGCCCGATGATCAATAGGGTCCACACAGACTCCTTTGGAGAGCAAAAGCCTTACGGCCTCACAGTGCCCTGGAGGCACAACAAAGATAGTGCGAATCCAAATAGATTACAAGTAGGGCCTATACAGAGTATATCTATACATGCAAGCAATGTCGTGATTCCTTTGATTTCTGGGACATAGAAAGCGCACCTTCCTCTGCTGCCAAGTGCAGAGGCGTGGAGCCCTTCTCGTCGGGCATCGCAGGGTCGCTGCCGTGGCCCAGAAGGTACCTCATAACCTGGACATTCCCCTCAAATGCGGCCAAGAGCATTGGTGTCACACCTACAAGGAGAACACATCATGTAGGTACTAGCAGAAACAAAATAATTCTGCCACTGATGAGAAGATTTCAAGTCGGCTCGAAAAACGCACCAGTATTCGACACACAATTTACATCAAAGCCCAGTTCCTCCACCAGGAACCGGCAGCTCCCCACGCAGCCCTGGCTCGCGGCCAAGTGAAGCACGGTTTCCCCTTTTGCGTCCTTACCTCCCCGCAGGTCCTTCTCCTTCGCCAGTCCTAGCAAGGGGAAATGGCAGGAAGAGGTGAAGTCCGGCAGCACAGTAGCACACTCATTCCAACAGGCGGAATGTGATGAAACTTGCACATATGAGACTCCAGATCGGTGTAGCTAGGCCACTCGCCGCACCGATTTCGTGAAGCGAAAGCTGCGAAACCCCATAGTCTGAGATTCGGGGTTTCTTCCTTCCAAATACATTTCGGGTGTTTCCGCCTAGATGAGCGGATCGAAAGCTTTATCGGAAAACTGGCAGGGAAATTGTGGATTGGCAACCACCCAAGACCAAATCCGTCCGTAAATGCACAAGAACCACGAGAGGGCCCGAGACAAGTGAGGCTAATCGATCGTACAGCGGTTCATCAACGGCAAAGAGAGGGAGAGGGGCGGCGGCTCTTACTCCTGAGAGCGGCCTCGATGTCGGAGGTGGAGGAGGCCATGGTAGCGACGGCGGCGGCGGCGCCGGACTGAGCCAGAAGGTTCTGGGTACCACTACAGTAGTGGAGGAGAGGGTGAAGGCGATTCGACGGCGAGACGGAGGAGGACTGAGGAGGCGGTGTATACGGCGCGAAACAGCAGGCGGTGGGAGTGAGTATAGGCGGACGCCGCCACCTGCGCTTGGACGTGTCAGCTGAAGAGGTGACGCGTGTGCGGCAACTCTTGACCATTTTTCCATCTAGTTTTTCCAAAAAAAAATCTGACTACTACAACATTGAAAGCTGCGAGATCAAAGCGTAAAGTACAGCTGAGGAAACAAAGAAATGGAGATTACAATCCTGTCCAAGGATTTTACAAAGAGGACCCTAAATATAAAATAGGAAACGTAATGGAGTGATTTCTTTAACTCCAGCACAAATCCGGTGCCTCCACCGCCGGGGACGCAACCACTTGGGGTGAAGGTACCTCTGCGGCTTCTCCTACGGCACCACGCAGACGAGAAAGACGTAGATTTCGAACAACAACCGGCCAGGGACGAAATCAACATATGCTCGCCTTTCGACCAGAAGATACGGCAGCGCAAAGACCGGCAAGCGACCACCACCGCCCCATCGAAGACTGAGGCAGCAGCCCACTCCAGGACTCCCGCAGAATGTTGTCGTTTGTGGAGCCCTTGACCCGGCAAGAGGATGAAGATCTTGGCGATTCCCCTCTTCCGCTGCTATCACCGTGAAGGCAACAACGAGGAAGGCATAGCCAAGAAGAAGTAGGGTCAAATCTTGCAAACTCCACTCTTTCCCCTCACCACCATGGCCGCTTGAGACGAGTGGATGAAGAGCGAGCTTATTCTGGCCGCATCCTTCAGCTCCCCCACATCTACTTGCCTTCCACCACAAAATAACACTAGACGAGGGGACCAAAGGTCTTCCGTGCTACTCGCAAGCATGAAAGCGACACAACAAACCAGCAGAAACGCCATGGCCGCAGATCAAACCTGACCTAACCTATACTACTAATGTACACGAGGAGGGTCCCTCACCCAATCTCAACGTTCATGCATTTCAAAGTAGTTTCCTCTACTGTCCTATGGGGTTTATGGTTGAATAGAAATAATCTTGTGTTTAACTATACTACTTGGATTAACTTGAAACAGGTGTGGCGACTGGTTTACTTCCTCCTTTGGGCTTGGAAGAAACCTTTCAAGGAACTAGAAAATGAAGGAAAAAAACTGGCCAATTTGAAAGCTCCACTATGCCTCCCCGTGGGGTAAGATACCCCTCCTTCGACTGGATCTCCACCTAAAACTCGAGCTTTGAAGGGAGGGCGACACTAACATATCTCCTGGACAATCCCATTGAATCTCACAAGATCCATGTGGTGATATGATCAAACCAGCGAAGGAAAAAATGCCTCCAGGAGTCGTCTGGTGTGGGAGCAAATTCAAAAAGCACATGATCCATTCCAAGCTGTAGCTAGTTAGTGAACTATCCTTTATATTCGTGCTTTTGTAAACGTTGTTGTGACATTTGTTTTGCTGGTATTTCGGGAGTTGCTGGGATGGCAGCTACTTCCCCAGCAAAATGAATAAGTCGCAACCAGTTAGAGATGTCTTTCCTTTCTAGTTTATTAGCGAACTTTGAATTTCTTTTCCCTGTAAAAGAATTTGGCTTCTTTTCAATGAAATGGAGCTGGGGAGAGATCCATGTTCATCTAAAAAAACCCAATCTCAATGCTGACAGCAGTCGAAGAGGAGAGGGGGATTGGATAGCCGGCCCGGATCTAGAGGAACCGATAAAGAGACGAGGAGACGAGAGCGGTGGAGAAGAGAGTCCTAGTATATGACAAGTTATATTCAGCTTTTTTTGCGAAAGTTCCACCAATTTATTAATAATCATCAACAGTAGTAGAAATAACCTAAAAAGTAACAAAAATTATAAATAGGTACTCTGGACCACCTAGCGACGACTAAATATACTAGCACGAACCGAAGGCGCGCCGTCGTCCTTGCCACTCCGTCACCAGAGTCAGGCAAAGCTTGTCGGAGTAGATCTTGCTGTAGTAGACTGACGTGAAGTCGTCGTGCTAAAACTCCAAAGGACTAACACAATAGAGCAGCTACCATCGCTAATGATGGCGAACCGTAGATCGAAAGAGACTGGCCTGAAACCACACCAACGAACACAAAAAAAACGGTTGAGTCATAGGATATCCACCTGGCACACACCTTCCGCCAGTGCTAGAAGCACCACCAAAGAAAGGATATGGCGGAGATGACTTTATTCTAACTTCAGGATGTAGCCGCCTCAACCTCCCGAAAAAACACCGAAATCAACCTAAAAAGAACGAAAACTCCTTATCGGCGGGGGCCATGATCCACCATACTTCCAATGCCCTAAGGCCGCTGGAGGAAAAGCGGACCAACCGTGTCGTCGGCGAGGAGTACCAAACCCAAGATTGGTTTTGTGATGGTTGCTGCCTCGATCCCGATCGCCTCTCCTGCAGGACTTACCGATTTAGTATTACGTCTATTAAATCAATTACTTCACCGTGATATTGCCACCATTCAATTCAACTTTAAAATCATTGGATTTGCATTGTGGTTCATTTGATGTGTGAGTGGAATATTGATGCATGTAGAATGCATGCATGAATTTTGTAGTTTATTGCCACATATTCCAACATATTTGCATGTTATAAGATGGTATATTCATGTTTTGCATTGATTTTGGGGATTTTCTAAACGACCCCCTTTTATTGGTTTATAACTATGCAGAATAGGAAACTCTTGTTTTGCATAACAAGAAACCCCTGTTTTGAGTATTTTTAAGTTTCAGGAACCTTACGGAACTCAAATGGAGCTAGGATTTTTCTGGCGTCAATTTTTTCCCGAAGGAATAATATGAGAAGAAGAAGCACACGAGGGGACCCACAAGGCCCAAACAAGACCAGGTGGTGCGGGCCCTACACCAGGCCACGCCACACATACTCGTTTTCCCCTCGAGCGTCCGATGTCATCCATATATCTTGATCTTATATTGTCGGGATTGACCTAAAAACACTATATAAAGCCCTCCCGAGGAGTTCTCGCGAGGAGACGGTGGATAAACACAGAACCACGAAACAAAGGCCGAATCTGCAAAGATTGGAGGGGTAAACCCTACCAGAGCTGTCCCGGATCGCATTTCCACCCTCTCCAGCATCACCAACATAGCCACCATGATGAAGAGGAAGTAGTCCACCCCTGGACTATGGATTTATGGAGTAGCTTGATCTCTCTCTCTCTCTCTCTCTCTCTCTCTCTCTCTTGTGATATGTTGATTAGATGCCATATGAGCTACCTATCATGAGTATGGCCATATTATGTACTATGTGGTGGATCCTTAGTTTTATTGGATAATTTATGAAAACTGGACCTTTATTGTGTTCTTGGTGTATTTATAGATGCATGGTGTTACATCGTTCTTTACTACTTGTTATGCTCAAACTTTTATGTGAGAGCATGTGTGAGGGATGGTGTGTATTAGATGGAGTAACATGGTAGCAGTAGTGAATTGTGATAGCAACTTCATATCTACAATGGTTTTTACAAATTCCTTTGTTACTTCACTAGGGATAAAAAAGAATGCATGCGCTATAATTCTTAGTGGCTGCTGAGAAATCTTGTTTACATTCATGGATACTATAATTGATCTGTTGTGATATGTTTTAATGCAACGGTAGCACATTTATCATTCAACATTATGTCAACGTACTTAAGATTATACTCTATTAATTCTTAAATCTAGATAGCATGGAAAATTCCTTTCTAGTGGAGTATAAGTAAGATGTGTAGTATCATCTTTATGTTAGGACGTAATGCCCATATGAATGCTTATCAAGATACATAATAAAATCTCATCAAAATTAAGTTATCTATCTTGTTCTTAATATCACCACACCTTTATGAGCGAGTAGACAAGTGAACCACCTTTTACTTGCTTTTATATTTTCTACACTAATTAAATTCTAAAAAAAGAAAAAAAATACTTCTTGCAGCTACAACCAAAATCCAAAATCATTTTACTTACTTGCACTAATTTACATTATAGCTTTAATTTAATTTTTTGCATTATATTTATTTATTGTTTCCTTCATGTATTCGTCATTGGATATGTGCATTTGATTCCACTCAAATAATGAGAAATGCACATCTTGGGGAGGAACTCATATTATATTGACTTTCTAAAGTTTTCACTCATTTTGGCACTTGTTGCCAATGGAGGAGAAGTTTAGAGGGTTTAAGGGAATGGTTTTATACTTAAATTTGGTTTATGCTTAAGTGTTTTGCCTCTCATGCATTCCATATTTATTATGTCATGCATGGTTGATTATATAGTGGAAACTCTCCCAAAGCTTAATCTTGATAATGTATGCAATGAATTCATGCTCATCACATGTGCATACATTGTGGGGGAGTTTACTCTATATATGTTGGTTCTACTCACATCTTTTGCATTAGTTATAGTTGTGTGAGTAGAGCTGGTTTTGATATGGGCTAGTAGCTTCATGTCACTTGACCATATCAAATACAACCTCTTGTATACAACTTATTCTTGAATAAGTTGCATACTTGTTTCTAATATTCATTATTTAGAGGGTTTAAGGGAATGATTTTATACTTAAGTTTGGTTTGTGCTTAAGTGTTTTGCCTCTCATGCATTCCATATTTATTATGTCCTGCATGGTTGATTATATATTGAAAACTCTCCCAAAGCTTAATCTTGACAATGTATGCAATGAATTTATGCTCATCACACATGCATACATTGTGGGGGAGTTTGCTCTATATATGTTGGTTCTACTCACATCATTTGCATTAGTTGTAGTTGTGTGAGTAGAGATGGTTTTGATATGGGCTAGTAGCTTCGTGTCACTTGACCATATCAAATACAACCTCTTGTATACAACTTATTCTCGGATAAGTTGCATACTTGTTTCTAATATTTATTATATAAACCCTCTTGTTGGGGTTGTCATCAATTACCAAAATGGGGGGATTGTAAGTGTACATTGCCCCTATGTGTGGTTTTGGTAATTAATGACAACCCCTATGGACTAATGTTTTCATTGAGTTTATATGAAGGAATATTCCATATGTACTACTTGTAGTCCATGTGTTGGATTCAAGTATGGATGCCATGAAGATAAAGATATATCTTGAGTATTTGCATCGCAATCATCGATTGAAGACATATATGTGATATGATTAAGAAGAGGAAATGAATATGGAGTTCTTATGTGGAACACAATATTAGCCGTGCTCTAGCTTATGTGTTAAGCAATGAATGATTATGATCTTGAGTGCAGGATATGGCTCTAATTCGGTGTCATGATAGTCTCATGAGTTGAGCTATGGTTGACTAAAATTTAGAGCATGCAATCAAATAAAGAGTTCTTTATACACCTCAAGATAGTATGATAGAGCATGAGAAGAAAAAACTGGGCCTAGAGGTTTTTGGCGATAGGTCCCAAAGTTTATGCCCTATATTTATTTTTATAGGCACTTCGAAACTTGGCGGGACGGAAACTTCATGTCCAACTATCGCTCGACCAGTGTCGGCTTCGACCAAAATCTAGGCCCCCCCCCCCATCTTTGACAGAGAGAGAGAGGCATCGAAGGTGGAGATCAGCAGCGATCACCATGACTGGACCTCCAAGGTCGGAGCGGAGATCCCGTGGCCCTTGGCGTCCATGTGCATTGGGTGGTGGGTGGAGGCGTGGCCTCCCCTCAGTTGCCAGGTGGCGACGCATGGAAGCGACATCGATCGATGACCGCGATTGGCATGTTCATTGTGAGGAAGAAGACGTGCATGGGCAGGGACCAAGAGAAGGAGATGGGTTGGGCGGGAGGGCGTGGCTGCAAGGTGCATATTGAGGTCTGATTCGAGGAATTAGTGGAAAATCAAGATTGACGGAAGGAAGATGGGATACGGGAGAAATGTCATTTGTGGATCCCATGTGGTTTTGAGAGCCTTTTTCCGGTATCTATCCCTGAAAGGAAATTTTGTATACGTTAAGCTGGTTTCAGTATACCCTAAAACAATTGTGCAATACGGGATTATCTTAAGCTGGTTTTCAGTATACCAGAATATAATTTTGCAATACGGGATTATCTGGATCAGCTAGAGATGTTCTAAAAGCATGTTTTAGGTGGTCGTTCGGCCGAAATATGCTTCCCTGCAGGCCCGGATGCGACCAGCGCCTGGGTAGCTCCACAGATCGGAGAGGTTAAAGCCAATGTTGATGCAGGCTAGGATGCTCTATCAAGGACGGCGGGTATTGGTGTCATCATTAGGGACCATAATGGCCATGTTATCATGTCGGAGTGGATGCCGATCAAGGGCTGCACTAGTGCCGAAGAAGCTGAGATCCATGCAGTCATTGCTGGACTAAAACGTCTTATCAATCTGCGCAGATGGCCAGCCACGCTTGAATCTGATTGTTCTCGTGTGGTTCAGACCATCACTACGTCAACTGTTGAAAGATCAGGTTTTTGGTGTCTGTACGAGGAGGCTAGGGAGCTCTTGAAAATTTTCACTCAGATCACTGTAAGCAAGATAGATAGGGTTAGTAACTGTGCTGCTCATAGTCTAGCTCATCTAGGTAAATCGGGTGATAGTGGTATTTTATTTGGTACATCTCTGATCTGCGCACATCTCTGATCTGCGCATCGGCTGCTGTTGCTCAGGACTGTATTTTGTAACCATACTCTGTGCTGATCGCGGGCAAGTTACCAGACGCACTCTTTTCCTTCCAGGACACCAAGGGGACTGGAAGGTTTTTAATGAGGCGGGCTTGCTTTGCTTAATAAAGTGTGGTTTACATTTCAAAAAAAAAGAGGTATCCATGTACACTTGTTCCTTGACGTTATCTCCAAAGCGTCCACATACTATGTTTTCTCTTTCAGTACTCAAATATGCCGTGATAATGTAATTCAAAACATTCAAGGAAAAAAAAAACTTTCTGTATGAGAACCACATAAAACTCGAGTTTCTCTTGGATCCCGCTGTGGTTTTCCTCACAAGGAATATGCAAACAAAAGTCAGATACTACTATTTTCTCAAAAAAAAAAAAAAAAAAAAAAAAAAAAGAGGCAGATGCTTTTGGATTCAGCAAGAACCTGCCAACAGCAATTAGTCCGCTAAGGTGAAAAGCACATACTTCCGTTCCCACTTGGCAATGATATGTCCATGGTTATCACAAACATCACACACACGATTCATCTGATGAAAAATTGAAAGGAAAGGAAATAGGATGTTATGATTCACTGATACATACCTCAAAGAATGTCTTGAACTTTTCCTCCAATGCACTTCAAATACGCAGATGGTTGCCAGAGTTCATATAGTAATCTTACCAATATATGTATTTATGTACAAAACCTTACTAATACATGTACACATGCACAGCATTATTCAACTTGGAATCCTAATTTGGTTCCCTCTTCCTGGGCGCATAAACTAGTCTTTTGTAATAGTACTAAATTTCACATGCTAAAACTGAAGCCCCTATGCGAGTGCGTTCTCAAGACGGTCAATGGAGAGATAAGTACTGTAGAACTTTAGGAGTTAGAATGTAGGTTGCTGCTAATATTTCTAGCCGTACCATTACGAGAAAACATAATTAAATGAATAAATAATACTAGTAGTAATGATAAATGAAGACTTGGTTGAGAAGGCAGCAAAATATTCTGACATTAGCACCTCGAAAATAGAAAGATTAAAAAGAGAGTTCACAACAGAAATGAAGATAAATAATTCCCCACGAGTTTCTAAGAGAAGATACACATCTTTAAATACTAACTTCAACCCCACCAAGTAACAAGCATAGTCATCTATTTCTAATTAATTCAAGATATGTATCCTGATGAACTAACCAGCAAAATTTTCATGTACTCAGTACTTTCCCAGATACTACTTTCTCGTGTATTTGGACAGATCATCGATAAGTCCACCGAGGGTTGTTGATCTCCAGGATACGGCCAAAAGTTGCTAATGCGTCATAAAACTTACGGATCCTGAGATATCCCCTTATTGCAGAAACATCAGACTCTCTGAAGTTGGCCTTTTCTACAATTAGTTCAATAGCACTTACGAGGTAATCATCCATACCCAGGTTCAGTAGACCTTCAGCTAGCATATGGAATGATGAAAACTCTGGTATGAAACCCTTATCTGCCATCTCTACCAAGAAATCAAAAGCTTCTTTAATTGGCCCTCCACCACGACAGAGACCACGGAAAACAATTTTATACGTCAAAGCATCAGGAGGCTCACCAACTTCTGTCATCTCCCTGAAAAGATTCAGAGCATCCCTGCCATTATTTCCTCTAAACAGAGACTGAATCATAGGGTTGTAGGCTTTTGGAGTTGGCCTCATCCCTTTCATTCGCATGCCTCTAAGAAGCTTCAAAGCAGCTTGAGTCCGACGAGCCTTGCATAGACCAGTAATGAGTGTTCCGTATGTAACAGCATCAGCTTCAAATCCATTTTCAGTCATAGTTTGTAAAATATCAGCAGCTTTACTTATGTTTCCTTGCTTGCAGTAATGAGTTAGAATAGAGTTGTAAGTGATATTATTAGGCTGCAACCCTTCACTTGTCATTTGTTCAATAAGTTCTGCTGCATCATCAACCCTTTCGGCCCTGCACAAGCCATCAACAAGCGTATTGAATGTGATTGCATCCCTTTCAATACCTGTTAGATCCATTTGATCAAAAACCTCCTCTGCTTCCTCTATTCTCAGTTTCTTGCATAACCCATCAATTATAGTGTTATATGTCACTGTGCTGCGTGGACAACCACTAACTTCCATCTCGTTCAACAAATCCAAAGCTTTAGCAAGCTTACCCGATGAGCACAGGTTGTCAATCAATATATTGTATGTAACTTCATCAGGGGTGCATCCGCTGCTCTTCATCTCTTCAAACAATCGAACAGCAAGATGAGGATCTCCAACCTTGCAAAGAGCATTTATCAAAATATTGAAAGTATAAACATTTGGAGAGACCCCCTTCACCGTAAGGTCGCGTGCAAGGTCCAAGGCTTCCTCAAGTCGATTCTCTGTGCACAAGGCAACAATGAGAGTATTGAAGGTGGTAGTGTCAGGCAAACAACCGCTATCCACCATCTGATTTATAATTCCCTTAGCCTCTTCAAGTTCCCCATTTTCACACAAACAGTTTACGACGGTACTGTAGGTGAAAACATCTGGAAGACTGCCCTCCTGAAGCATCAAATCCATGACTTTCAGGGCATGATTGACATGCCCGTTTTGGCACAAACCATTAACGAACGTATTGAATGTGACCTGATCAGGTTCAAAACCATCTGCAATTTCTTGCTGTATATAACCGAGAGCCTCCTCCACTCTTCCCAGCTTGCAGTACCCGTTAATCAACAAGTTGACTGTTACACTTGTCGGTAAACATCCCATTTCTGACATCCGTGACTTCAACCTCAGTGCCGCCTCGATGCTCCCTTCCTCAACAAACCCTTGCATCAATGTTGTGAACGTCACCTCGTCAGGTGCCACACCGTGGCTAGACATCTCCTCCATCATCAAGACTGCAGTCCTAACCTGATGGACTCGACACAATGCATTGATCACTGTGTTGAAAGTGGCAACGTCAGGTTTGATACCCCGATTGCTCATCTCTGCATACACCGATTCAAGGAGCTTAATCTTACTCCCCTCCGCAAGAACACCGAGAAGGTGATTGAACACCACTGTGTTCGCCAGAATACCGAACATGTCAAGCTGGTTCAGAACCAAGTCGACAGCATCATCAAACATCTGCAGCCGTGCATAGCTCTCTACGAATGACTGTACCACGCCCACGCTAACCTCATGTCCTTCCTGCCGCATCTCCCTGACGAGCACTTTCATCAGGTCGAAAGCGCCTGCCGTCCCGAGCTTTCCGATGATCTCCTCATAGACGTCGCGGCTCGGAGCGAAGTCGTCCCGCGCGAGTGCCGAGTTCAGCAACCGGAGCGCCGACTCGGGGTCCTTCTGCTCGCGCAGGGCGGTCAAAAGCCCTTCTTGGTCGGAGGCCCGGAAACGGTGGCGCGGCCACCGCGGTCGCCGCGCCGGGGGGCTGACATTGTATGGCCAAGCGGTCGCCTGAAGTGAGGCGCGGGGGTGGGAAGCTAGTTGCATTGCGAAGGACATTGTGGCAATACCACAAGCATTTGGTGGGCGCGAGGAGGGGCAAGAAGGACAGGCAACGGACGGCGAATCAATTTCTGGTGCGCAAGAGAATCGAATTGCTCTCTGGGAGAAGCAGTGGAGAAGGCGAGCTGAAGCAAGAGGAGTTGCTTGCAGTTGCAGGCTCGTAGCTTCAGGCGGAAGGAGGAAGAAAGGAGGGGCGGTACCGCCGGTGAACAAGAAAGGGGATAGGGGAGGGAAGTTAACCTCATCCTGTCTACCACCTACCCTTCCGTTCTACACCTTTGGATCTGGATCCAGTGGCAACAAGTACCGCGGTCAGTTTTGACTATTTTTTAGTCGACTAAGAATTAACTTATATAGATATATATTGTAACTTATAACTAACTAACACGAATACCAAAACAATCAATATTATATTGTAACTTATAACTAACATGAATACCAAAACAATCAATAGTTTGTGCTTTTTTTCTCATCTGCAATCATGTTGCAACTCATGACTAGATGAATCACAATCAATCCAACTGCTCAGATATTTTTCTTAGTTGCAACTTATATGTAAGTGGTAAATTTTAGATGCAATCCATGTTACAACTTTTTTTTTTGAATCAAGCAATCCATGTTACAACTTATAGCAAGAACGAATCATGACCAAATCTAACGGTCTAGAAGTTAACTGATCATGAAATTAATTCCTAGTCGATTAAATATTAGCAAGACCATATTTTTGTTACAAGACTCATGATTGTTCTCCCTCTCTCTCGATTCTTTATTCTATACTTTCCACGGCTCTCTTCTTTTTTCACCTCCCTATCTATGGTATCAAATTAATATTATTAGAATCATCACGGAAATACTTTAGATAGTATGCATTCGGTATTTTTTTAATGTCGACATTTTCTACATGCTTGGTCAAACTTTACAAACTTGACTTTGATGAAAATTCATATGCAATGTACTGAGAAAGAGAGGGAGTATTTCCCCATCATTGTACAGTTGTATATCCATTTTCTTGTATTTATCAGGTTAATAGTGTGTAATCATGTCTTTGTCATATGTTTAGGAATCCATCTTTTGAGAATATAGCATCATTTGTTTTTCCTACAACGCAATCAGGCAACATGCTATGTTCTCAATCCATGTATAGGATAACTTGATTTTTTTTTCTTTTATTTGAAGATATGGTTACAGAAAGCGGTGTGACCGCGGTAACCAGAGGACAGGAAACCAAATCTATGACTTCTATTAGTACAAGAAAAATAATTCTGAGCCAACAAATATCTAGCAGATTTAAGTGCCAACGCGATCCTCCCCACAAAGTGCCAACATGATTTATGGACAAATTCAATTTAAACTCAGATATATTCCGACTCAGACTGTTAGTTTCGTTAGGCACCATAAGTATGAATAGGCCACAAATATTCTCAGAATCTGAAATATAACCTCCCAGACTTATGGGCAAAGGCAAAATAGAAAAACTTCAGCCTCTGTCAAACATAACTCGAGGATTTTAATGTTATGTGGGACTCTTGGCGCGACATAATCTGCTCCACTAACGAATAGGCTGGTACTGCCCTGGTACTCGTTTTGGAGGAAGTTTGCGAAGGATGAATAGGACAAGGGCAGATGGCAGTATCTCTGTCAACTGTAGAGGGCATACACATATCAGAATACAAGTGGCACAAATATGAAGGAAGTGGACTATAATATACTTACCATATAGTAAAAGAAATCCAGAATTGGGTGATCCAAGACCTCAAGAGATAGATCAGTATCAAATGACGACACTGCCATCTATAACCAAAACAAATACAGGGTAAATTTATAAACTTAAACCGGTGAGAAGAAAAAATGACATGTGTTTTACCCCATACTGGGTTTACGAACTATATATATATAGGCTGTTGAGGGTATACGGTGTACAGACAAGTCTAGAAAACTAAACTCACTTCATGAAACGTTCTAGCTTATTCATTTATTATACTCCGTAAGCATGTACCTTTTGGGATACATGCTGTTAAACCGTGAAAACTTGGGCTACTGATACAGTTACAAAATTCAGATTGGATATCAAAACCATAAAGGTGGTTCTGAAAAAGGACTTGCAGAATATTATAATTTGGTTGGGTTCAACAAATATGTTATAGTCAAAACTGTTGGTCAATTTTGTTTCGGGACTGCATCAATAAAAAAAAATATTATACTCCCTCCAGTAAATAGAACCATTGTGATCTAAATTGTTGCCTTGTTTAAGGTGCCATTTAGTACATTACGTGCTAAACACAGTTTAAATTACTTTCATATGATTTATTGCGAATTTAACACTAGCAATACTAAAAAAATACACAAAATACAGAACCGGATAAAACATGTAGAGCTTAAGCAAACCAAATGTACTAAACTGTTGGCTCATCTAATCCAAGATAGACATTTAGGTTTGTGAACAGAGAATCAAAGTATGTCTGGTATTTGACAATAATGATTCGAAATGCAGTTTGGCAAATTCCATACAAATTACGCATTAAAAAAAAATATACACAGAACACGCAACTGGAAACACAAAATATATACACTAGATAAAATAGCATGGCTTCATATTCAACACTCGATATCATTCGCTGATTTCACATCTCATGTTCAACAAGTGTTTACATATGACTGTCTGAGTGTCCATGCTTTGTACCAGTTATTAAAAAGGCATCAACACTGAAAGTGCTTCGATTTTGAAAAAAATATGCACATGAGCTGAGCAAAAAGTACCAAGTGAGTATACTCACCACGATGCATCTTATCAGAAAGCAGGTAAAGCAAATCGCTGTCACGGTTCCAACCTGACAGACAATTAATGAAAGCAAAGTTAGCACATTCAGTTACCAGCACAAGAACAGGTACAAGGGAAAAACAGATCAACTAAGTACACCCATGCATCTATAAGTATGATGTTGTTAACTTTTACTGGGATATATCAGCATTCAAGTAAGATTTTCTGTGCAGATAAGCCCCATGGAAGCATTTGTTCTGCAGAACAGCCTACTAACAGACAAGCAAATGCGTAGATGCTACCGATAAAAAGTACTGTCATGACCTCATAAAGCTTTTTTCTGCGGCCCTTTGATTCGATCGGGAAGCGCCTCAGCATGAAGAACAGCCTACACAAAAGGGAAAGAAAGCACACCTTCAAAATAAATCAATCACACAAGGCCCACTATGTGCAAAACAAATTAAACAGCTAGCTACCTTCCACCATATATTAAGAAACCCAGGAGAGCTATAAAGGATATAACTGCAAATGAACAAAAGACCATCAACAAACTACACAGTTAATAATATAAAAGGGAAATTCAACGAAAAGGACAGAAATTACCTGATATAAATATCTTACACACAAGCTCAACCAGAGGATTATCATGTATCCCAAGGTATATCCAAATGCAAACCTGTATATATCTTGTATTGTATTAGTGGTCAACTACGTTACAGAATAGATAAACTGTGAACTATTAGGAACATAAAATATATTTTTCAACACACAAAAATAATCCAACTGACCTAAGAATGCTTTTACTGTGGTTCATTGAATACAACAATATTCAAGAAAAACGTTTATAAAAATTGAAATGACTGACTAGGTAAAAACCAACCTGAATTACATAAATGCAGCTATTAACGGCGATGTATATAATCCTTAGCTTGCGCGTGGGAAGATTCTTAGCCTGGAATGGATACAGAAAAAAGAAAAATAACTCAACTAATTCCTGGATTAAATTTACGAAAAGGAAACATACAATATGTGAATAATACCTGATGGTATATTTCTGCCCAGAACAGAACAAGTAATGTGTAGGTTGAGAAAAATAAAAGACCAGGAAGCTCCAATAACACCAAAGTATACACCTGTTGAAACATAGCGTTCAGTTAAGCAATCAAACTACAAACCAACACGGAAAGTTGGGGTGAAGCTCAATTGAACACCCTATAAATGAAAATATGATTATGAACTGCAAGCATAAAATTCTCGTAATTATTAGTCTAACAGGATTGAATAATCTATATGGCCATAAAAGAGCTCAACAATTTTTAGAATTCAGACCAATCAACTTAAGTGAATCTGTGAGTGGTTCTTACTTTTGTTTGAAACAGGAATACATGTGCATGAAGTCCAAATACGACAGCACGAACTGCAAGAGGCACCCCATAATTAGTGACAAGATATCTCAACGGAGAGAAGTGTATTAAAAGGACAGAAAATTACCGCCATTTACGATGAAGTTCATGAGATGGAAAACCTTCTGTGTGGTCCAACCAAATTCAGGCACTCGCAACTGAATTCTGATCAACTGAACCTGTACAAAGGGAGAATATGTGAGTGTGGAAATAATGAAAGAGTAGAACTTTGTGGATCAAAAACTGAATTTAGTGGCATAACATAACATCACATTTCATTTCAACAAAAAAAATAGCATTTCATTGAATCAATAGCAATAAACAACATCTGTCCAAACAAAAACTAAATAGGAACACAACATTCTAAAAAAATCAAGGTTATTTGTGCAAATTTAGAAAAACTACTTGATCAGAAGTAGTTATAGACTTATAGTAAATGCCACTCTTCAGTGTGCATGTAAATCCTTTTAATGGAGAAGAAATAATGCAACATTATGTGGGAATTTATTGGCCCAGTAGTAGCTGTTTGTTCATTATTCGCACTGAACAGTATAGTCTCGAACTTCTTCCTAATCAAAGACTCTCCACGATACTGTGACTCCAGCAGGTTAGTGAGTTGATTGGCACTTTAGACTGGAATATTATCCAAGCTCCGTGGCAACAAAACCTTGTGCCAAAAAAGTTATCCTGTGATGACGAGATTAAACAATAGAACGGCGTTGTAATGTCCACCAGGGGATTTTCATTAAGTATGGAGCTGCAATCGATCAAAGAGAAACCAGATTGAATCGTATTCTCGAAAAAGAAACCAGATTGAGTCGAGCCAGCTTTGGCACTGTGGTCTGTGGTGGATGGTACCATACTGCAGAATGAGTGAAACAAGTACATCTACCAATACTTCAGCATATGTTCCAGCAGCCACAGCTGCATGCATGGTACCATCCAACATTGTAAACGTCCAAGAGACTTTCCGCCGCTTCAAATGGATGTCCATAATCTAGAAGGTCATCACCTGGTTATGGGACTGGGTTGCTACTATTGTCCAGGACTGAATGAGCCAGCCAGGCAAGCTCAAAATCTGTGGCGGCCTTTGGCCTTACTGAGGGAGAAGGCCAATTTCAGTTCTTCTCGCTGATGCAGCCAGGAACTCAGTGATAAGAAAATTCATTATTTTGGTGATTAGCAAAGTATTTTAAAAGGTTGAGGTGTATTAAGAATTAGTAACATATAATTTATACTTACTGAGGTGGAATAATATGTTCTATTTGCTTTTATATTATTTCAAATTGTAGGATTTTTCAGTTGCACCTTCATCATGGCTAGTGAGCTAGGTTGAGATTACAGAAGCAAGACATCACCCAGAGAAATAATACATTTAGTTTCAGAATGACAACACTAAATTGAGTGACAGGCAACAACACAAGACATTAATATGTAAACTGGATGTCACAAGAATATGGGTCCAGATTGGCTTAGCATAGCTCGTGGCAGCAGCGGAACAGGAACATGGCCTGAGGCAGCTTGGGATGCAGTTCCCCTCCATTTGGCATGGCTATTTAGTATCTACAACAGTTGGCCTGCGTTTATATAAACAGGTATCCTTGCTCTCTGATGATCAATCTGATAAAATTCGATACTCTACCGGTCTGTGTTCATGTTTTTAGCCCTTTTCAGTTATTATTGCACCTATTCCTTTCCCAATTTTGTATAGCACACATAATTTTGTCGCTGATCCTTCTCTGCCAATCAGCACCAGCTACCATATAAAGTTCTGTTGCTCTCTCCGGGCACAGTAACAATTTAGAGTAACCACGGCAAATTTACAAATTGCATGATTTACTAACTGGGGTGCCAGCGCAAAACATTTGCATTTCCTATTCAACCCATAATAAAGGAAATACGGGTGGCCTTGTTTTTGTAACTAGGTGTATGTCGATTTCAAAGAATGACACCCTGCAAAAAAGGGAATGTCGCCCAAAAGAACGCACTTTTGAAGCAGAAAACTGTACCAATCCCCGTAAGACTAAGCATCCCGACCGCCCAATTTGGCACATCAAAGATTCAGATCGAGCAGTCAAAGTTACCCAGCGCCGGCGCATTTCAGATGGGGATTAGCGGTTGGGCGAGGTTAGGGTTTGGACATGGTTTGAGTGGTATACCAGGGCGACGGCGGAGACGAGCGCGTAGGCGGCGGACAGGGAGAAGAAGGCGCCGTCCTGCCACTCCGGCGACCCGTTCACCTGTTCCCACCAGCCCCCCAGCGCCAACGCCGCCGCCGCGGCCATCTCAGGCGACGGCAACGTCGACAGGGAGGAAGAGGCCAGCTTCCGCATCGCGCTCTCTCTCTCCCTTATCTCCTACCTCAGCCGGAGCTCTTGTGAGAGATCAACAGAGGACAGAGAGGGGGACGGAGCAGGAGGACGCGGCGGCGGCGTCTGGAATGGACCCAGTCAGCGAAGCGATCGCTAGACACGCACAGCGCGGACATGTGGGCTCGGAGAGCTGTTGGCCCATCTGTCAGTCAGTGTGGATTTGCTCGCCACTCGTCTCGTGCGGCTGCTGTTTCACGCGGCGTCGGTAGTTTTGTCTCAGCATAAATCACGGCTTCAACGTTCGCCTATCATTATCGTTTTGCCGTTTGTACGGTGATATCGATAGAATCGCAGCTGGTTGCCCGCGTGATTGTGTAGTTATCGACATACACCTAGTAAAAAAAAACAAATCCATGTCAGGAAGGTTTTCGTCGATCTAAACGATAGTGTCACCAATTCCGACAAGGGACGTGCTGAGCGTCCCCGGGGGATTAGAATTCTAATCCCCCTGGTCCCCAACCGTCCGATCAACAGATCCGGAACGTTTCCGGCCGTTCGATCAAACCAACCAGCCCTCTCTCCCACTTTTGCTACCATAATGCACCAAAGTAGCAAAAAATGGTTTAATTGTAGCAAACTCTATTTTCACCTAAAAACACAGACCTCGCCGGAGACCCGCCGGAGTCTCGCCGGAGTCTCGCCGGAGATGTCGCCGGAGACCCACCGGTAACCTCACCGGAGACTTAGTAGAAAAAAATTATGCTATAGTAGCAAAAACACACAAAGATTGTAGCAACCTTTTTTTGATATTGTAGCAAAACCAACCTCGTCGGAGACTCGCCGGAGACCTCGCCGGAGAATTTGTAGCAGAAAAATATACTATTGTAGCAAACACCTATAACGAATGTAGCAAAACCTAGTTCCAATGGATTTTCACCGGAGAGATTGTAGCAAAAAAATAGAATATTGTAGCGAAACCACAAAACCAAAGTAGCAATGCATCCACGCGCAAGCTGCAGGGTACGCGGAGGCGCGAGCTGCTGAGGGGGGAGCTCGGGGATGGAGCTCCATGGCGCGGCGGCAGGACTCCAGTGGCGCGCGGCGGTGCGAATCCAGGGCGCGGCGGCCGGACTCCAGTGGCGCCCGGGCGCGGCGGCCGGACTCCGGTGGCGCGCCACGGTGAGAATCCAGGGCGCGGAGGCCGGACTCCAGTGGCGCGGGCGGTGAGAATCCAGGGAGCGGCGGCCGAACTCCGGTGGCGCACGGCGGTGCAAATCCGGGGCGCGCGAGCTGCAGGGGACATCCACCGGCGCGCGAGCTGCAGGAGACGTGGTGGCGCGAGCTGCTGAAGGGCGGAGATGTGTCGCTAGGGGAGGTGGTGGAGGAAGGGGTGCCGGGAGGGTCGCCGCCGGAGCCGGAATCCACTTTGCAGCCGCCGGAGCCGATGGAGGAGACGGGATGGGGAGAGGATAAGATTCGATGAGAACGTGGTGGGCCCCATTCTCCCTCTCGTTCGGTTCAATAGCTAGAGGGACACGTACGTGCTAACGTGGCCACCTGTCGACCCGGACGATCAAACGCTTGATCCCCCGGGGGAATAGAAGCGTTTCCCTTCCAACAAAGGTCAAACTTAAAAATATCATCAAATTTATGCAATTGGAGAAGCAAGTCGCCCACAAGAGGAGACATCAAAGGCCGTGATGCGGGAAATCCGTACATCGATCCCGCTGATCTTACGCGAGGTTTGGGAACCAAATATGTTGGACCTGCAACACGACAGGTGGTACAACTTCCGCAAGCAGTTTGGGACAGAGTCGCAAAAGCTATCGACGGCACGGAGCCGATGACTACGGCCGCCACAGCTGAAGAGTTACAAGCATACCAATATAGACTTGCCCGTGCTGGACGAGAAGTCGAAAAATAGAGAGCTGAGCTGGATAGGAGGAAAGCCGCGGCTTCCAAGTCAAGCATGCGAAGAGCTGAGTTGAGTCGACAATCAGGTACTTCGGGAGGAGATAGTCACAGAGCAGCTCGAAATAGGGCAAGGTCTCGGCTGCAGCATATACCTGAGGCCGAGAGGGAGAACCTAGTCCAAAACCTCGACATGTCCTTTATGTCGATAGATACAAGGGGGAATATTATTCCAAAGACACCAGAAGCTGGATATATGGCGACACAAGCTTTCATCCTGGCGTCCAGGCCACCTCCGGAGATCCAAGAGAAGCATTGTACCACATGGCCATGGTAGGATGTGGAGCCATGGGAACAACGTTCGCGGGCGCAAGCACGCCTCCCGAAGGATCTGCAAGGAAAAATAGTCCACGACCTACAGCAGTAGTGCAGGACCCTCCGAGAACGAGTGGGGCAAGAGATACAACGACACAGGCAAGGGTTGACAGAGCGCGGCAAGAAAGAAGAGAACGCCGGCACTCACCAGTGGTTGACGAGGAGGATATGTGTGGACTCCCGTGCTTCACGCGGCGAGTTCGTAAAACTCGGGTTCCATCCGGGTTTAAGCTACCCGACAATTATAAAAAGTTCGACGGCCTGCAAGATCCTGAGGATTGGTTAATCGACTACCTGGAGACGGTGAAATTGATGGGCGGAACCAGAGCAACGGCCATGCGAAGCATCTAGGTGCACTTGAGTGGAGAGGCACGGTCATGGATAAAAAAGCTGCCTCCTGGTTCCATCGACAGCTGGGAAAATTTCGAGGACATATTTGTGAAAAATTTCTTGTCCACGTCTAAGAAACCCGCGTCGCTGGAGAAGCTAAGGGCCTGCATACAAAAGTATGATGAATCAATGGTGATGTATATCCAGAGGTGGAACATCATCAAAAACTCGGCAGAAAACATATCTGACAAGAGAGCAATAGACGCGTTTGTTGATGGGATCCGAAGGAAGGACTTTGTCGAGGATTTGGGAAGAACCAACCCGAAAACAATAGCAGCACTCATGGAAATAGCGAATCTCTGGGCAGATGGAGAAGATGATGTTCATAATAAACGGCACAGGTCGCCTAAGGACGAGCGCAACCGAAACTTTCAAAATAGGCGACGATTTTCTCGACAGTTCTTAGATTATGATGCTCCCGGCCAAATATCGGCTGGTTTCCGAGGAAACAGCGGGGGAAATAATCGGGACGATTATCAAAAGAGTGGCGAGCAGCGAAACGATTACAAGGACGGCTCCCGTCCCAACATGCAAAATAATGGACCAAGGTTTCAGAGGCCGTATGTATCACCCGAGGATCTCTTAAACGGACCATGCCAAATACACTTTTTCCTCGACAACAATGGAAAGAGGTAGTTAGGACATCTGCAGAAAGACTGGCGAACTTTTCTAGCACTACATCGATATGCAGGGCATACCAGCACGCAGACAGTAAACAGAAACCCCTAGGGGCAAAGGAGTGAGATTCACCTTCCACCTCCACCCGCAATCACGGACGAAAATCGGCACCAGTTGCAATTGACGACAGCTCCACAACCAGATCCTTATATCGACACCAATGGCGCGGTTTCGATGATTCAGAAGGGCAGGCCCTCCAACAGAACTCAGAAAGTAATCTCGCGACAAGTTTTTATGGCAGAGAAGATGCCTCCACCAACAATCGAGTACCTGAACTGGTCAGGGCAGGACATCGGCTTCACCATAGCTGATCACCCGCAGCAAGTTCCACGACCATGACAGTCTGCTTTGATCCTACAAGCGGTGATCGCAGGATTCGACGTTTCACGAGTATTCATAGATGGAGGGAGCAGCTTAAACCTCATGTATGCATATACATTGAGGAAGATGAACATATCCTTGGCAAACCTGTTACCAACTGATACGCGTTTCCGCGACATCACACCGGAGAAGCCGAGTTACCCATGGGGAAAGATCAATCTCGACGTTCAGTTTGGAACCCGAGAAAACTACAGAATAGAGAGGTTGGAGTTTGAAGTCGTGGATTTCCCGTCGCAGTAGCATGCCTTGTTGGGGCGAACCGCCTATGCTAGGTTTATGGCAGTGCCACATTATGCATATCTGTTGTGGAGACTCCCTGGACCCAAAGGCAGTGAAAGGCAGTTTTGCATTAGCTGATAAGTGCGACAAGGATTTTCATCGGTTGTCAGAAACTTTCGGGATGCAAGCGGAGTATATGGCGTCAAGGCTAACAACTGATTACGATGTGTTGCCAGACGGAGGGAGGCCACTCAAGGAGCCAACCTTTGACACCACTAAAAACTCCAAGGAAGTGCAAATTCACCCGACAGATCCCAAGAAAACGACAGCTATCGCAACAAACATGGACCTCGCATAGGAAAGCGCGCTCATCGAGTTCCTCCGTGAGCGCTGGGAAATCTTCGCATGGTGTCCAGCTGACATGCCAGGAGTACCCAGGGAACTTGTCGAGCACCCCCTAAACTTGGATCCAATGGCTAGACCAATCAAACAACCTTTGCGGCGTTTTTCGGAACCCAACCGCAAAACTATGCTGTCTGAAATTAATCAGCTCAGAGAGGCAGGATTTATCAAAGAGTTACACACATAGGCCACATGGGTAGCAAACCCAGTGCTGGTGCCGAAGAAAAACATGGAGGTCCTTCGCATGTGCGTCGACTTCACGTGTCTCAGTAAACATTGTCCAAAGGATCACTTCCCCCTCCCGAGGATCGATCAAATCATCGACTCCACGGCAGGCTGTGAACGTCTTTCCTTCCTGGATGCATATTCTGGTTACAACCAGATCAGACTGAAAGAAAAAGATGAAGTCAAAACAACTTTCATAACACCGTACGGTGTGTTTTGTTACAGAACAATGCCTTTTGGGCTTTAAAACGCGGGAGCAACATATCAGCGGATGATGCAGAAGTGTCTTGCCACACAGATTGGCAAGAACGTCCAAGTGTATATCGACGATGTCGTCATAACAACAGAGCAGGGGTCAACCTTGATCGAGGATCTGAAGGAAACTTTCGACAACCTCGACAGGTTTTTCCTCAAGCTGAACCCGACGAAGTGCTCTTTTGGCGTTCCTGCAGGAGAACTTCTCGGTTTTCTGGTCTCAGCAAGAGGAATCGAGGCTAATCCAGAGAAAATCCAAGCCATAGTAACAATGCGGAAGCCAACCAAGTTAAAGAAAATACAACAGCTAACTGGGTGAGTCGCAGCTTTAAGCAGATTCGTCGCTAGACTGGGAGAAAAGGCGTTGCCGTTCTACGCCCTGGTCAAGCAGGGAGAAAAGTTCGAGTGGAACGAAGAAGCAGACAGAGATTTTGAGGACCTCAAGCGCACAATCTCAACACCACCAGTATTGGTGGCGCCCAAGGAAAAGGAACCTCTCCTGTTATATATCGCAACCATGTCTCAAGTGGTTAGCACAGTACATGTGGTCGAAAGAGAAGAAGAAGGAAAACTCCATGGAGTCCGACGGCCGTTATACTTCATCAGTGAAGTTTTATCGCCTTCAAAACAGCGGTACCCGCAGTACCAGAAGTTAGCATATGGAGTGTTCACAACCGCAAGAAAACTGCGACACTATTTCTCGGCGCATCCAATAATAGTGGTCAATGAGGCGCCTTTATCCAACATATTAAACAACCCAGAGGCTACGGGTCGTGTCTCCCTTTGGGGAATAGAGTTTTCCCCTCGGGACATCACATATGAGAAAAGAAAAGCAATAAAGTCGCAAATCTTACCAGACTTCATCGCAGAGTGGATGGAGCTGCAAAACACGGGACCCCCAGATTTATTGAGAACCTGGACCATGAACTTCGACGGGTCCAAGAGGCTAGAAGGAGCCGGAGCAGGTGTGATACTAGTGTCACCTCAAGGCGACAAGTTGAAATATGTGCTACGGATGACGTTTCCAAACGCATCCAATAATGAGGCGGAGTACGAAGCACTCATACATGGGATGAAGATGGTGAAAGCCTGCGGAGCAACCCGATCAAAAATCTTCGGTGATTCACAGCTGGTGGCTCAACAGGTGATGAATCAGTGTGATGCAGTCAACAACAGTATGATAACATACAAAGAAGTATACAAAGAACTCGAGAAACTTTTCGACGGGTGTGAAGTAAATCATATCAGCAGACTTAGCAATGATGAAGCCGATGTTCTGGCAAACATCGGATCACAATGTTTAGCAATACCACCCGGCGTATTCTGGGAAGAGATAACTAAAAGGTCAACCAAGGCGAAGAAACAGCAGAAGAAGGAGAAGGTTGAGAAAGCCTTGGGGGCTCCAGTAGCATCAGAGGCAAACACATCGGGAGATGAGGAGGAATCACATGAGATAATGATGGTACATATTCCTTGGATGCAGGCTTATGTAGCATATATCCTAAGGAAAGAACTACCTGAGGATCCAGTAGAAGCAAGGCGAGTTATCAGACGATCCAAAACTTTTACTGTGATCAAAGGAGAGCTCTACAAGCGAAGTATTTCGGGAGTACTACAGAGATGTGTTACACCCGAAGAAGGAAGGCTTATTCTGAAGGATGTACACGAGGGAGTGTGCGGACATCATGCAAGCAGTCGAGCAATAGCAGCCAAGGTTTTCAGGGCAGATTCTACTGGTTGACAACAATAGAAGATGCAAAGGACGTAGTACGCACTTGCGACGCGTGTCAAAGATTTGCGACAAAATCTCATTCTCCGGCAGCAGAGCTGATGCCAATACCCTTGTCATGGCCTTTCGCTCAATGGGGCCTTGATATGGTGGGAAAACTACATAAAGCGTGGCTAGGAGGCTACGAGTATATGCTGGTGCTGTCGACAAGTTTACCAAGTGGATTGAGGCAAAACCAATAAATTCGCCAGATGCAGCATCGGTGGTTAGCTTCGTCAAAGGTATCATTTTTCGATTCGGTGTTCCCCATAGTATTGTCACGGACAATGGCAGCAATTTCACCTCCAAGGAGTTTAAAGCATATGATGGCGTGTATTTCACACGTTCGTTGGGCAACCCCAAGAGGAAGGTATGATGAGCACAGCAGCAAGTTTTCCCTCAGAAAGAAACCAAGGTTTATCGAACCAGGAGGAGCCAAGAAGCACGTTGAAGGTTGATGGCGGCGGGATGTAGTGCGGCGCAACACCGGAGATTCCGGCGCCAACGTGGAACTCGCACAACACAACCAAAGTACTTTGCCCCAACGAAACGGTGAGGTTGTCAATCTCACCGGCTTGCTTAGTAACAAAGGATTAACCGTATTGTGTGGAAGATGATTGTTTGCGAGAGAAAATAGTAAAAACAAGTATTGCGAGTAGATTGTATTTCGGTAAAGAGAATTGGACCGGGGTCCACAGTTCACTAGAGGTGTCTCTCCCATAAGACGAACGAGCATGTTGGGTGAACAAATTACGGTTGGGCAATTGACAAATAAAGAGAGCATGACAATGCACATACATATCATGATGAGTATAGTGAGATTTAATTGGGCATTACGACAAAGTACATAGACCGCCATCCAAGCTGCATCTATGCCTAAAAAGTCCACCTTCGAGGTTATCATCCGAACCCCCTCCGGTATTAAGTTGCAAAGCAACGAGACAATTGCATTAAGTATGGTGCGTAATGTAACTAGTGACTACATCCTTGAACATAGCACTAATGTTTTATCCCTAGTGGCAACAGACACAACACAACCTTAGAACTTTACATCACTTGTCCCAGGTGTCAATGCAGACATGAACCCACTATCGAGCATAAGTACTCCCTCTTGGAGTTAAAAGCATCTACTTGGCCAGAGCATCTACTAGTAACGGAGAGCATGCAAGATCATAAATAACACATAAGCATAACTTTGATAATCAACATAACAAGTATTCTCTATTCATCGGATCCCAACAAACGCAACATATAGAATTACATATAGATGATCTTGATCATGATAGGCAGCTCACAAGATCCGACAATGATAGCACAATGGGGAGAAGACAACCATCTAGCTACTGCTATGGACCCATAGTCCAGGGGTAGACTACTCACTCATCACTCCGGAGGCGACCATGGCGGTGTAGAGTCCTCCGGGAGATGATTCCCCTCTCCGGCGAGGGTGCCGGAGGCGATCTCCAGGATCCCCGAGATGGGATCGGCGGCGACGGCGTCTCGGTAATGTTTTCCGTATCGTGGCTCTCGGTGCTGGGGGTTTCGTCACGGAGGCTTTAAGTAGGCGGAAGGGCAAGTCGAGAGGGGGCACGGGGGCCCCGGATGACAGGGCGGCGCGGCCAAGGGGGGCCGCGCCGCCCTAGGGTTTGGCTCCCCTGTGGCCCCACTTCGTTTCGTCTTCGGACTTCGGAAGCTTCGTGAGAAAATAGGCCTCTGGGCTTTTATTTCGTCCAATTCCGAGAATATTTCTTTACTAGGATTTACTGAAACCAAAAACAGCAGAAAACGACAAGCGGCACTTCGGCATCTTGTTAATAGGTTAGTTCCGGAAAATGCACGAATATGACATAAAGTGTGCATAAAACATGTAGATAACATCAATAACGTGGCATGGAACACAAGAAATTATCGATACGTTGGAGACGTATCGGCATCCCCAAGCTTAGTTACTGCTCGTCCCGAGCGAGGTAAAACGATAACAAAGATAATTTACGGAGTGACATGCCATCATAATCTTGATCATACTATTTGTAAAGCATATGTAGTGAATGCAGCGATCAAAACAATGTGTATGACATGAGTAAACAAGTGAATCATAAAGCAAAGACTTTTCATGAATAGCACTTCAAGACAAGCATCAATAAGTCTTGCATAAGAGTTAACTCATAAAGCAATAATTCAAAGTAAAGGTATTGAAGCAACACAAAAGAAGATTAAGTTTCAGCGGTTGCTTTCAACTTGTAACATGTATATCTCATGGATATTGTCAACATAGAGTAATATAATAAGTGCAATAAGCAAGTATGTAGGAATCAATGCACAGTTCACACAAGTGTTTGCTTCTTGAGGTGGAGAGAAATAGGTGAGCTGACTCAACATTGAAAGTAAAAGAATGGTCCTCATAGAGGAAAAGCATCGATTGCTATATTTGTGCTAGAGCTTTGATTTTGAAAACATGAAACAATTTTGTCAACGGTAGTAATAAAGCATATGCATCATGTAAATTATATCTTATAAGTTGCAGGCCTCATGCATAGTGTACTAATAGTGCTCGCACCTTGTCCTAATTAGCTTGGACTACCTGGATTATCACCGCAATACATATGCTTTAACCAAGTTTCACAAAGGGGTACCTCTATGCCGCTCTGTACAAAGGTCTAAGGAGAAAGCTCGCATTTGGATTTCTCGCTTTTGATTATTCTCAACTTAGACATCCATACCGGGACAACATAGACAACAGATAATGGACTCCTCTTTTAATGCTTTAAGCATTTGACAACAATTAATTCTTTTCTCATTAGAGACTTGAGGATATTTGTCCAAAACTGAAACTTCCACCATGAATCATGGCTTTAGTTAGCGGCCCAATGTTCTTCTCTCACAATATGCATGCTCAAACCATTCAACTCGGTGTAGATCGCCCTTACTTCGGACAAGACGAACATGCATAGCAACTCACATGAAATTCAACAATGAGTTGATGGCGTTC
This sequence comes from Lolium rigidum, assembly GCF_022539505.1. NCBI lineage: Eukaryota > Viridiplantae > Streptophyta > Magnoliopsida > Poales > Poaceae > Lolium > Lolium rigidum. The sequence continues at coordinate 176,201,728 of NC_061510.1, forward strand.
CCCGATAAACATGGTTATCGCACAACAAGCAACTTAATAAGAGATAAAGTGCATAATTACATATTCAATACCACAATAGTTTTTAAGCTATTTGTCCCATGAGCTATATATTGCAAAGGTAAATGATGGAATTTTAAAGGTAGCACTCAAGCAATTTACTTTGGAATTGCGGGAAAATACCATGTAGTATAGGTAGGTATGGTGGACACAAATGGCATAGTGGTTGGCTCAAGTATTTTGGATGCATGAGAAGTATTCCCTCTCGATACAAGGTTTAGGCTAGCAAGGCTATTTGAAACAAACACAAGGATGAACCGGTGCAGCAAAACTCACATAAAAGACATATTGTAAACATTATAAGACTCTACACCGTCTTCCTTGTTGTTCAAACTCAAAACTAGAAATTATCTAGACCTTAGAGAAACCAAATATGCAAACCAAATTAGCAAGCTCTAAGTATTTCTTCATTAATGGGTGCAAAGCATATGATGCAAGAGCTTAAACATGAGCACAACAATTGCCAAGTATCACATTACCCAAGACATTTATAGCAATTACTACATGTATCATTTTCCAATACCAACCATATAACAATTTAACGAAGGAGAAACTTCGCCATGAATACTATGAGTAGAAACCAAGGACATATTTGTCCATATGCAACAGCGGAGCGTGTATCTCTCCCATGAAGTGAATGCTAGGATCCATTTTATTCAAACAAAACAAAAACAAAAACAAACCGACGCTCCAAGAAAAAGCACATAAGATGTGGCCGAATAAAAATATAGTTTCGGGGGAGGAACCTGATAATTTGTTGATGAAGAAGGGGATGCCTTGGGCATCCCCAAGCTTAGACAGCTTGAGTCTTCTTGATATATGCAGGGGTGAACCACCGGGTGCATCCCCAAGCTTAGAGCTTTCACTCTCCTTGATCATATTGCATCATACTCCTCTCTTGATCCTTGAAAACTTCCTCCACACCAAACTCGAAACAACTCATTAGAGGGTTAGTGCACAATATAAATTGACATATTCAGAGGTGACACAATCATTCTTAACACTTCTGGACATTGCATAATGCTACTGGACATTAGTGGATCAAAGAAATTCATCCAACATAGCGAAAGAGGCAATGCGAAATAAAAGGCAGAATCTGTCAAAACAGAACAGTTCGTATTGACGAATTTTAAAATGGCACCAGACTTGCTCAAACGAAAATGCTCAAATTGAATGAAAGTTGCGTACATATCTGAGGATCATGCACGTAAATTGGCATAATTTTCTGAGCTTCCTGCAGGGCAGTGGGCTCAGATTCGTGACAGCAAAGAAATCTGGAGCTGCGCAGTAATCCAAATCTAGTACTTACTTTTCTATCAACGGCTTAACTTGGCACAACAAAACTCAAAACTAAGATAAGAAGAGGTTGCTACAGTAGTAAACAACTTCCAAGACACAAAATAAAAACAAAGTACTGTAGGTAAAAACATGGGTTGTCTCCCATAAGCGCTTTTCTTTAACGCCTTTCGGCTAGGCGCAGAAAGTGTGTATCAAGTAACATCGAGAGATGAAGCATCAACATCATAATTTGTTCTAATAATAGAATCATAAGGTACCTTTATTCTCTTTCTAGGGAAGTGTTCCATACCTTTCTTGAGAGGAAATTGATATTTTATATTACCTTCCCTCATATCAATAATAGCACCAACGAGTTCGAAGAAAAGGTCTTCCCAATATAATTGGACAAGATGCATTGCATTCAATATCCAAGACAACAAAATCAACGGGAACAAGATTATTGTTAACGGTAATGCGAACATTATCAACTTTACCCAAAGGTTTCTTTGTAGAATGATCGGCAAGATTAACATCCAAATAACAATTTTTCGGCGGTGGCAAGTCAAGCATATTATAAATTTTCTTAGGCATAACAGAAATACTTGCACCAAGATCACATAAAGCATTACAATCAAAATCTTTAACCTTCATCTTAATGATGGGCTCCCAACCATCTTCTAGCTTTTTAGGAATAGAGGCTTCGCGCTCTAGTTTCTCTTCTCTAGCTTTTATGAGAGCATTTGTAATATGATGCGTGAAAGCCAAATTTATAGCACTAGCATTAGGACTTTTAGCAAGTTTTTGCAAGAACTTTATAACTTCAGAGATGTGGCAATCATCAAAATTCAAACCATTATAATCTAAAGCAATGGGATCATCATCCCCAATGTTGGAAAAAATTTCAGCGGCTTTATCACGAGCGGTTTCAGCGGTTTTAGCGGTTTCGAGGCAGTTTTTCGCGCTTTGCATTAGAAGTGGAAACATTGCTAACACCAATTCTTTTATTAGTATGAGTAAGAGGTGCAGCAACATGTGTAGCATTAGCATTACTAGTGGTGGTAATAGTCCAAACTTTAGCTATATTCTTCTCTTTAGCTAGTTTTTCATTTTCTTCTCTATCCCACCTAGCACGCAGTTCAGCCATTAATCTTATATTCTCATTAATTCTAACTTGGATGGCATTTGCTGTAGTAACAATTTTATTTTCAATATCCCTATTAGGCATAACTTTCGATTTCAAAAGATCAACATCGAAGCAAGACTATCAACTCTAGAAACAAGAATATCAATTTTATTGAGTTTTTCCTCAACAGATTTGTTAAAGGCGGTTTGTGTACTAATAAATTCTTTAAGCATGGCTTCAAGTCCAGGGGGTGAATTCCTATTATTATTGTAAGAATTTCCATAAGAATTACCATAGCCGTTGCCATTATTATAAGGATATGGCCTATAGTTGTTACTAGAATTGTTCCGGTAAGCATTGTTGTTGAAATTATTATTTTTAATGAAGTTTACATCAACATGTTCTTCTTGTGCAACCAATGAAGCTAACGGAACATTATTAGGATCAATATTCGTCCTATCATTCACAAGCATAGACATAATAGCATCAACCTTATCATTCAAGGAAGAGGATTCCTCAACAGAATTTACCTTCTTACCTTGTGGCGCTCTTTCCGTGTGCCATTCAGAGTAGTTGATCATCATATTATCAAGAAGCTTTGTTGCTTCACCAAGAGTGATGGACATAAAGGTACCTCCAACAGCTGAATCCAATAAATTCCGCGAAGAAAAATTTAGTCCTGCATAGAAGGTTTGGATGATCATCCAAGTAGTCGATCCATGGGTTAGGCAATTTTTAACCGAGAGATTTCATTCTTTCCCAAGCTTGAGCAACATGTTCAGTATCTAATTGTTTAAAATTCATTATGCTACTCCTCAAAGATATAATTTTAGCAGGGGGATAATATCTACCAATAAAAGCATCCTTGCATTTAGTCCATGAATCAATACTATTCTTAGGCGGAGATAGCAGCCAATCTTTAGCTCTTCCTCTTAATGAGAAAGGGAACAATTTTAGTTTAATAATATCACCATCTACATCTTTATATTTTTGCATTTCGCATAGTTCAACAAAATTATTAAGATGGGCAGCAGCATCATCGGAACTAATTCCGGAAAATTGATCTTTCATAACAAGATTCGAGTAAAGCGAGGTTTAATTTCAAAGAATTCTGCTTGTAGTAGCAGGTGGAGCAATAGGTGTGCATAAGAAATCATTATTATTTGTGGTTGTGAAGTCACACAACTTAGTATTTTCAGCGTTGGCCATTTTAGCAATAGTAAATAAAGCAAACTAGATAAAGTAAATGCAAGTAAACTAATTTTTTTGTGTTTTTGATATAGCAAACAAGATAGCAAATAAAGTAAAACTAGCAACTAATTTTTTTGTATTTTGATTTAGTGCAGCAAACAAAGTAGTAAATAAAACTAAGCAAGACAAAAACAAAGTAAAGAGATTGAGAAGTGGAGACTCCCCTTGCAGCGTGTCTTGATCTCCCCGGCAACGGCGCCAGAAAATATCTGTTGACGTGGGAGTTGAAAATCTTTGTGGTGTAACTTTTCTTCGTTCCCCGGCAACGGCGCCAGAAAATATCTTGATGGCGTGTAGTTGACACGTTCGTTGGGCAACCCCAAGAGGAAGGTATGATGAGCACAGCGGCAAGTTTCCCCTCGGAAAGAAACCAAGGTTTATCGAACCGGGAGGAGCCAAGAAGCACGTTGAAGGTTGATGGCGGCGGGATGTAGTGCGGCGCAACACCGGAGATTCCGGCGCCAACGTGGAACCTGCACAACACAACCAAAGTACTTTGCCCCAACGAAACGAGTGAGGTTGTCAATCTCACCGGCTTGCTGTAACAAAGGATTAACCGTATTGTGTGGAAGATGATTGTTTGCGAGAGAAAATAGTAAAAACAAGTATTGCAGTAGATTGTATTTCAGTAAAGAGAATTGGACCGGGGTCCACGGTTCACTAGAGGTGTCTCTCCCATAAGACGAACAACATGTTGGGTGAACAAATTACGGTTGGGCAATTGACAAATAAAGAGAGCATGACAATGCACATACATATCATGATGAGTATAGTGAGATTTAATTGGGCATTACGACAAAGTACATAGACCGCCATCCAAGCTGCATCTATGCCTAAAAAGTCCACCTTCGAGGTTATCATCCGAACCCCCTCCGGTATTAAGTTGCAAAGCAACGGACAATTGCATTAAGTATGGTGCGTAATGTAACTAGTGACTACATCCTTGAACATAGCACTAATGTTTTATCCCTAGTGGCAACGAGCACAACACAACCTTAGAACTTCCCGTCACTCGTCCCGGTGTCAATGCGGACATGAACCCACTATCGAGCATAAGTACTCCCTCTTGGAGTTAAAAGCATCTACTTGGCCAGAGCATCTACTAGTAACGGAGAGCATGCAAGATCATAAATAACACATAAGCATAACTTTGATAATCAACATAACAAGTATTCTCTATTCATCGGATCCCAACAAACGCAACATATAGAATTACATATAGATGATCTTGATCATGATAGGCAGCTCACAAGATCCGACAATGATAGCACAATGGGGAGAAGACAACCATCTAGCTACTGCTATGGACCCATAGTCCAGGGGTAGACTACTCACTCATCACTCCGGAGGCGACCATGGCGGTGTAGAGTCCTCCGGGAGATGATTCCCCTCTCCGGCAGGGTGCCGGAGGCGATCTCCGGGATCCCCCGAGATGGGATCGGCGGCGACGGCGTCTCGGTAATGTTTTCCGTATCGTGGCTCTCGGTGCCGGGGGTTTCGTCACGGAGGCTTTAAGTAGGCGGAAGGGCAAGTCGAGAGGGGGCACGGGGGCCCCGGATGACGGGCGGCGCGGCCAAGGGGGGGCCGCGCCGCCCTAGGGTTTGGCTCCCCTGTGGCCCCACTTCGTTTCGTCTTCGGACTTCGGAAGCTTCGTGAGAAACTAGGCCTCCGGGCTTTTATTTCGTCCAATTCCGAGAATATTTCTTTACTAGGATTTCGAAACCAAAAACAGCAGAAAACGAGCAAGCGGCACTTCGGCATCTTGTTAATAGGTTAGTTCCAGAAAATGCACGAATATGACATAAAGTGTGCATAAAACATGTAGATAACATCAATAACGTGGCATGGAACACAAGAAATTATCGATACGTTGGAGACGTATCAGCATACTGCGCAGAGGTAGGCATCAAAGTACACTTTGTGTCAGTAGCACATCCGCAAACCAATGGTCAAGTCGAGAAAGCAAACGGTGTCATCTGCAATGGTATCAAGAAACGATTGATAACACCCCTGGAGAAAGCTCGACATACTTGGCCAGAAGAGTTGCCAAGCGTCTTATGGAGCATACGAACAACACCCAATACAGCAACACAGGAAACCTCGTTTTTCCTGGTCCATGGAGCCGAGGCAGTGCTCCTGATAGAGATAGAACACAATTCCCCGAGAGTGGTGGAATATGATGAAGAAACTTCGAGAAAAACACTAGAAGACGACGTCGATGCACTTGATGAAGCTAGAGACGAAGTGTTGTCGAGGCTCACTAAGTACCAGCAAGACTTGAAAAACTACCACAGTCGACGTCTGCGACCAAGGTCTTTTCAAGTAGGAGATCTAGTTCTTCGGCTTTCCCAGGATAGCCATGAAAAGTTTGAGTCACCATGGGTCGGACCTTACATCGTCACAGAAGTGATCGCGGGAGGAGCCTACAAGATAAAGGACAAGAAGACAGGAGTCCCAGAGAAAAATCTGTGGAACGTGGCGCAGCTTCGGCGTTTCTACGCATAGAAGTCAACATAGAAACATACATGTAAACATACATTGTACTGAAAAGCTCGCGAGTTTTCAGACGCACTCTTTTCCTTTCAGGGCACCGAGTGGGACTGAAAGGTTTTTAATGAGGCGGGCTCGCGATGCTACAATATAGTAAAGATATTGGTGACATAGGCATCCCCAATGGGCATGCCGAAGATGGTACCCGGGGTTTACTGAAGGCCCACGACCCGAAGTGTTTGACATACATAATTTTCTTCGACAAGTTTGAAGGTCTATATTTCGCAAAACATACAACATAAATTTGATCTGGACAATATATTAAACACCAATTACCTGCCTTGGTTACAATACCTCGCGAGTAATAAGTGTACATAAAGCCTATCCAAACACTCGGGGACTAGAGAAGGACGAAAAAACAAATACATACAGTTCTTGCAATATATATATAGTTCTCGCAATATACATACTTCTCGCAATATATAAGATATGTTGTGTTACAGGAAAAATCGGCAGACGATGTTCACCTCATATAAAATCATCTATTCACACCCTTTCACCTCCCGCTGGAACATCCATGGAATCAGCGTAGTGGCCTTCGGAGAAATACCCAGAATCCATACGAAGAAGATCCGCAATCATTCTCTCGGCTATTGGTGTCACCTCGTCGTTCATCTTGTCGACATTTCTTCTTCGCTTTTTCAGTTTGGCATGCAATGCTCAACAGCGTCGGACATGACCAACTTTGGGGGGCAGATCTGTAGCATGATCATGGCAAATCTCGCACCAGCAAGTAATTGCGCCTTCACAAAACCATGGATCTGTTCCACATCTTTGAACTTATTCATCAGCTCAAGAAGTTTTTTTGGCTGAGGATTCCGAGGAAACATAGCATTGTAAACTCTGGCCAGAGTCTTGGCGCAAAATTCAAGATACTCCCGCACCTGACCAGCTCGATCATGGAAACGCACAATTTGGTGAGTCTGGTCTGGAGAAGCCCAGAAGCTGGAGTTGTTCTCATTTTTTTCGAAAAGGGGGGAAAAGCCCCAGCCTCTGCATCGTGGTGATGCACACGGCCTTTATTAATAGTTTCAATAGTCTTACAAGATTAAGCGTAACACAATCCAGGTATCACTCATGATCAATACATAAATCGAACATGAGAACAGCGAAACTAGCAAACTAAGCATCCTGTAGTCGACTAGTGTGACACCAACCAGCCTGGGACAAGATAGCCTGTGCGACCGTCTGTAGATGGTTGCATCCAGTATCCATAAACGCCCGCTGGTCTTGAGGTAGCAGTAATGCCCACATTCGCACCCAGTGGACTATCATATGGATAACCTGCATAATGTTGAAAGTAGTTGAATTGTTAAAGACGATATTATTGCGACACCTCCATATTGACCAGCATAGAGAGGACACACCAATGCGTATTCGATCCTTTGCTTTTTTGTCTACACCATTTAACCAATTACCAAACATATTAGTAATGTTAGATGGAGGTGGGAGGTCAAAAGCAAAAAAACACCATCCGCCAAACTAATTTTGCAAACGGGCATGATATGAATAAGTGCTCAATAGATTCTTGAGCCCCACAAAAACAACACTTCGTACATCCCTTCCAATTCCTTTTGGCAAGATTATCTTTAGTTAGCAACACCTTACTTTTGGAGTTGTTCTCATGAGCAAGGCGAAGAAGAACTGCAGACTTTGCGTCAACACGCTGATCTTCGGCAGTAGCATCCAAAAAGGAACCTATCCATGTCAAGAACTGTGATGAGAATCAAGTGGGTTGTACACGAAAAAGGAAAGAGGGAGCACGAAGGTAGGAACTTACCCGCCATATCCAGACTTGCGCTGGCCATCAAGTCAAGCATATAATTTCTCGAGAAGTGGCTTGTAAAGCTTCGGCAGTCGCAGACTCCTTCAACTGCAAAGACTCCTGAGCCTGTTGAAGAGCTAACTTTTCCCGCTCAGATGATTTGCGAGACTGTTCCATGACAATAAGAGATTTTTTCTTCAAAGTTTGGAGCTGTTGCCGGAGTTCAGTCAATTCTGACTGATCCAGGTTAGCACACGAAGAATAGTCAAGGGAAACGTCGTTAGGGATCCGGTTCGATTGAGAGGTAGCAGCTGAAGCAGGCGAGGTTCTAGCAATCTTAGAGTAGTTATCAAATATCAACTGGAAGAAAGAAAAGGTCGACATCAATAAACAAGCAATGGAACAGTCCTTTTCATTGATAAGTTGAGATATTTACAAGAGTGATGCCCCATTACAAAAGGTCAACTCCTAATGAGTCGATGAAAATAGTCATATATCATAAAGATATCGACATCTACCAAAAGAAAGATAGCAAACGGAGGTGTAAGTTGGTCTACTTGACCTCCGGCTTGGCAGAACTGGAGGGAGTAGCTGGCTTGTATCCGAGGAAGGAGAGGATCTTCTTCGAGTGGGGCTTGGCAGCCTTGATCAAAGATTGCCACCTCTCCTTGTTGATCTTCTTCGTGTCACCAGCTTTTGCCCAGCCGACGCTTTGCTGGCTCTCGGCAACCAAAGATGACCCAAGATCTTCTTCAGGAATATAGTACTTAGCAAGCTCAGAGAAGGTTTCTGGCGCGCTTTTCTTCGGGAAGAAGTAGGGAAAAAGGCGCGTAAATGCGGTCCGCGCATCAGTAATACTGCGGCGCGCCAGATCCCCATGAATTTCAAGGAGAGAAAGGGTGTCGAGAAGACGATCCCCTTCAGGCATTTCAAGTTCAAAATCTTGAACCATTTTTCCTGCTGAAACAAATTTTGGGTTATCAACAAATACAAGGAGAGCTAATCTTGGAAGGGACTCGAGCAAAGGGATTTATGAACTTACTGACAAAGCGCCGATTCTGCGACTCCAGGCGGCCAATGACATCTTCCTCACGAGCATTCTGTTGAGTTATATTCCCGCTCAAGGCAGTTTCAGCCTGGTGGAGTCTTTTCCGAAGATCTCCGACAGAGGCAACGTCTTGTTCGGCCTTCTCGCGAGCCTTTTCACTTTTCTCAAGTTTGATGGCGAGGTCATCGGCACGCTTGTTCGCTTTGGCGAGAGCTTCTAGCAGAAGGAAACACGGCAAGGGTCAAGATAAAGATAGCAATATAGTCTACTTGATAAAAAAGACGGAAGATAGACGTACCTTTCAAACTTTCAATAGTATCATGGTACCCAACAAATTGGGTACCGAGACGGATGAATTCCTTCATCAAAGGTTGCCAAAGAGTTGCTGGAAAGGTTAAGAGGGGATGGGTACCGAGACGGATGAATTCCTTCATCAAAGGCTGCCAAAGAGTTGCTGGAAAGGTTAAGACGGGAAAAACTCGACAAAATACAAAATAGGTGCAAGGGTACTTACGTCATCCAAAGAAAGAGTTGTCGAGCTCCCAGCCAAGAGGCCCTACTCTTTGCCAAGTTCAACCCTCGCTCTCTTTGGCGAGGGGGCTCGGGGGCTGGCGGCAGGAGTCGACATTTCCACATGTTGTGGAGGAGGCGAGGTTTCCTCCGCTACGCGACGAGTTTCTGAAAGAACCAAAGTTTGTGACGTCCTCGTGGGAGTAGTCACATTGGCAGCGGGATCTTCTTCTTCTTTGCCACTATCGACAAAATATAGTATGAGAAAGCGCACAAACAATATGAAAAAATAAAAAGAAAACATGGTAGCTTACGAGCTAACGAGGGCATCCTCGTAAGGATTGAAGGCATCCTCCTCCTCGGGAGCAGTTTCCTCGGCAGGTGATCCGCCGAGTTTGGAGGTGCCAGAGTCTTCCACATCACCCCTCTTCCTCTTGTTCCTTGGGGAAGAAGCGGAAGGGAGAGAGTGTACTGACTTGGAAGCGTCGGATTCAGTATCTCTTTCAGAGGAAGCCGCGGTCACTCTGGGCGTTCGGGAAATCCCGAAATTTCGGGACGGGAAATTCGGGAAAAAAATATTTCGGGATCTGAAAAATGACACCCGAAAATACATCATATTATTTGACTCCCGACAATTCGGGTACCCGATAATTCGGGTTCGGGATCGGGAAATCCTGAATGGCCCGAAATAACATACTGGAAAATTAATTGACAGTAAGAAGCCAAGAACGAGAGTTTGAGCAGTCTCCTTCTCAACTCCAAACACGCTGCATCCTACTGCATCTAGTACCTAGTGTCCCGCAACACAGATATACAAGACAAGATCGAATCTGCCTGGTCTCCACCGCGAGGCGAGGAGGATGGAACATGCCGATCTGCACGGCGAGGCAAGGAGGATGGAGCACGGAGGCGTCCCATCGAGGTCTCGACGAGGAGAGGACGACGAGGAGGGAGCTGCACGAGGCCACGAGGCGCTCGGGCGGGAAGGCCGTGACTTGCACGCGCGGCCGTAGTCCCGTCGTTTTGCTGAGTCGCTGTGGGCAAGGTTGTGGCGTCTGGAGGAAACATGGAGTGGGGAGAAAGGAGAAGAATGTGTGGGCTGTGCGCTCGTGATAGTCAGGTTACTCCACTTGGGCTGGGCTTGGGGCATCTGGGCTTTTAAGTTTTAATTCTTCATGGGCTGCTCCGGATATTCGGGATATTCGGGTGCTAACACTACATACCCGAAATTCCTGAAATAATTTCGGGAATTTGAAACACCTTCCCGAACAGATGCTCGGGTTTTCCGGGTTCAGGATATACGGGTTCGGGATCGGGAATTTCGGGTTCGGGATTCGGGATTCGGGTTTTATGCCCGGAGTGAAGCCGCGGATTTATGAGATCCTACGACTTCACTCTCATGGCGAGAAGTACCATGCGTATCGTCAGTAACGACGGTATGTTCGTCGACCTCCCCACCTTCATGAAGGGGAGGCATGGAGGATAAAACTTGATGTTTCTGAAGAAGGAAATCACCAACAGAAAGTTCGGCAAGATAGTAGTCGAAACGATAAAAACTCGGGAAGACAATTTATGCAAGATGGTAGCCGAAAAAACATAATTGCGAGAGGACAAATCATTTACCTTGGGAAGGGGATTGGCGCCGCTATACGGTTCCACGCGACACGATGATGGAATCGTGTCTTTCTTGCTCAACGACGAAATACGTCGGATAAGCTTCTCCAAATCCTTCACTGAAAGATCCTTGGATATGCGGTCCGCGTCTTTGTCGCCGGCATACATCCAGAGGGGTTTTTTGCGAGCCTGCAGAGGCTTCACCCTGATCCTAAGGAAATATGCGGTAATCTGAATACCCGACAATTCTTTGCCTCGGGTATTCTGCAGCTCGTGGATACGCTTCATCAGTGCATCTGTCGCTGCTTTCTCTTCGTCGGTAGCTTCAGCATCCCATGACCAGCGTCGAAGAATCTTTTCGCTACCATCAAAGGGCGCGATGTTGTAATCTTGCGAGTCGATGTGCTCCTCGCGGATGTATAGCCATCTTTTGCGCCACCCTTGGACAGAATCAGGGAATTTGACATCGAAATATTCGACATCAGGGTGGACGCAGATAACAACACCGCCCACATTGTAGGCGATGTTATGGGAGCTGTTGCGGCGGACAAGGAAGATGCGTTTCCACAGGCCCCAATTTGGAGGGGTCCCGAGAAAGCATTCACACAGGGTGATGAAGATGGAAATATGGAGGATATATTTGGGAGTCAGCTGGTGTAGCTGCAGCCCATAAGCAAAGAGCAATCCACGGAGAAATTCGTGGATAGGCAGTAGACAAGCCGCGTATAAGATGGTCAACAAAGATTACCCGGTATCCGATGCGGGGTATCGGGAAGCTTTCCTCGCTGGGGAAGATCAGCTTCTCGTCCTTCTTCACCAGCCCAAGTTTCTTGAGCAGGTTCACATCTTGGTTGGAGATCTTGGATCTCTCCCACTCGGAGAACTCCAGGTCTTCCGCCGCCACTGGAGAGGTGTGCCTTGAGAGCCTTGCCCGCGATGGCATCAACGCGAGTGAGTGGCGAAGTTGGATGCGAGCGAGGGCGCAGGAGCTTTGCAGAAGTAATGGAGGTTTTTTTGGAGAGAGAGAGGGGAGGAGGAGCGTGGCGCAGCGAAGGGGATAACAGGATGAAGAAGATGGCTATTTATACCAAGCCAGCGAAATGCCCACCGTTGGATGGTGGGAGAATGGATTTAATGCCCTACACGTGTTTCCAGGGGTAAAAACGTCTTTTTACTGCGAGGGAACTAAATGAAGGAGATATGCCCTAGAGGCAATAATAAAGTGGTTATTATTTATATCTTTATGTTTATGATAAATGTTTATATGTCATGCTATAATTGTATTAACCGAAACATTAGTACATGTGTGATATGTAGACAAACAAGAAGTCCCTAGTATGCCTCTTAAACTAGCTTGTTGATTAATGGATGATTAGTTTCATAATCATGAACATTGGATGTTATTAATAACAAGGTTATGTCATTGTATGAATGATATAATGGACACACCCAATTAAGCATAGCATAAGATCTCGTCATTAAGTTATTTGCTATAAGCTTTCGATACATAGTTACCTAGTCCTTATGACCATGAGATCATGTAAATCACTTATACCGGAAAGGTACTTTGATTACACCAAACACCACTGCGTAAATGGGTGGCTATAAAGGTGGGATTAAGTATCCGGAAAGTATGAGTTGAGGCATATGGATCAACAGTGGGATTTGTCCATCCCGATGACGGATAGATATACTCCGGGCCCTCTCGGTGGAATGTCGTCTAATGTCTTGCAAGCATATGAATAAGTTCATAAGAGACCACATACCACGGTACGAGTAAAGAGTACTTGTCGGAGACGAGGTTGAACAAGGTATAGAGTGATACCGAAGATCAAACCTCGGACAAGTAAAATATCGCGAGACAAAGGGAATTGGTATTGTATGTGAATGGTTCATTCGATCACTAAAGTCATCGTTGAATATGTGGGAGCCATTATGGATCTCCGGATCCCGCTATTGGTTATTGGTCGGAGTGAGTACTCAACCATGTCCGCATAGTTCACGAACCGTAGGGTGACACACTTAAAGTTGGATGTTGAAATGGTAGTATTTGAATATGGAATGGAGTTCGAATATTTGTTCGGAGTCCCGGATGAGATCCCGGACATCACGAGGAGTTCCGGAATGGTCCGGAGAATAAGATTCATATATAGGATGTCATTTTATGTGAATAAAAATGTCGCGGAAGGTTCTATGGAAGGTTCTAGAAGGTTCTAGAAAAGTCCGGAAGAAACCACCAAGGAAGGTGGAGTCCACATGGGACTCCACCTCCATGGCCGGCCAACCCTAGTGGGGGAGGAGTCCCAAGTGGACTCCCCTTAGGGGGCCGGCCACCCCCACATGGGAGGTGGAACTCCCACCTTGGTGGGAGTCCTAGCTTGGCTAGGTTTCCCCCTCCTATGGAAGGTTTTTGGTTCGGGTCTTATTCGAAGACTTGGACACCACCTCTTGGGGTTCCACCTATATAATGAGGGCCAAGGGGAGGGGGCCGGCCACCTCAAACACCACCAAGGTGGCCGCACCCCTATAGTGGCCGGCGCCCCCTCTCCCCAAACCCTAGCCGCCCCGCTCCTCCACTTCCCGCACGCTTAGCGAAGCTCCGCCGGACTTCTCCACCACCACCGACACCACGCCGTCGTGCCGTCGGATTCAAGAGGAGCTACTACTTCCGCTGCCCGCCGGAACGGGGAGGTGGACGTCGTCTTCATCAACAACCGAACGTGTGACCGAGTACGGAGGTGCTGCCCGTTCGTGGCGCCGGAACCGATCGTGATCAAGATCTTCTACGCGCTTTTGCAAGCGGCAAGTGAACGTCTACCGCAGCAACAAGAGCCTCATCTTGTAGGCTTTGGAATCTCTTCAAGGGTGAGACTCGATACCCCCTCGTTGCTACCGTCTTCTAGATTGCATCTTGGCTTGGATTGCGTGTTCGCGGTAGGAAAATTTTTGTTTTCTATGCAACGTTGTCCTACAGTGGTATCAGAGCCGTGTCTATGCATAGATGGTTGCACGAGTAGAACACAATGGTTTTGTGGGCGTTGATGCTCTTGTTATCTTTAGTTGAGTACTTTGCATCTTTATGGCATAGTGGGATGAAGCGGCTCGGACTAACTTTACATGACCGCGTTCATGAGACTTGTTCCTCGTTCGACATGCAACTTGTATTGCATAAGAGGCTTTGCGGGTGTCTGTCTCTCCTACTATAGTAAAGATTCAATTTACTCTTCTATTGACAACATTAGTATCAACGTTGTGGTTCATGTTCGTAGGTAGATTAGATCTATATCGAAAACCCTAAACCACGTAAAATATGCAAACCAAATTAGAGAGCGTCTAACTTGTTTTTGCGGGGTTTGGTGATGTGATATGGCCATAATGTGATGATGAATATGTATGAGATGATCATTATTGTATTGTGGCAACCGGCAGGAGCCTTATGGTTGTCTTTAAATTTCATGTTGAGTAGTATTTCAAAGTAGTTGTAATAGTTGCTACATGGAGGACAATCATGAAGACGGCGCCATTGACCTTGGTGCTTCGCCGACGATGATGGAGATCATGCCCGAAGATGATGGAGATCATGTCCGTGCTTTGGAGATGAAGATCAAAGGCGCAAAGACAAAAGGGCCATATCATATCACATATGAACTGCATGTGATGTTAATCCTTTTATGCATCTTATTTTGCTTAGATCGCGACGGTAGCATTATAAGATGATCCCTCACTAAAATCTCAAGATAATAAAGTGTTCATCCTTAGTAGCACCGTTATCAAGTCTTATCGTTTCGAAGCATCTCGTGATGATCGGGTGTGATAGATTCGATAAGTACATACAACGGGTGCAAGACAGCTTTGCACATGCGGATACTAAGGTGGCCTTGACGAGCCTAGCATGTACAGACATGGTCTCGGAACACGTGATACCGAAAGGTAGAGCATGAATCATATGATTGATATGATGAACACTTTGAGTGTTCGCCATTGAAATTACACCTTTTCTCGTGATGATCAATTTGAGGTGCGGTGGATTTGGTTCGTGTGATCACTAAGACAATGCGAGGGATATTGTTTTGAGTGGGAGTTCACCTAGATTTTTAATTATGTTGAATTAAAATTTGAACTCAATTTGTCATAAACTTAGTCTAAACTATTGCAAATATATGTTGTAGAGATAGCGTCCTCAATCAATTTTAACCAGTTCCTAGAGAAAGAAAAGCTTAAGAGCAACGGTAGCAACTTCACCGACTGGTTCCGTCATGTGAGGATCTTCCTCTCTGGCGGAAATCTGCAATATGTGCTTGATGCACCGCTAGGTGACCCTCCTGCGAAACCGAAACCGATGAAGTAAAAGCAGTTTACGAGACTTGGAAAACTCGGTACTCTCAAGTTCGAGTGTGCCATCCTGTGCGATCCGGAATCCGATCTTCAAAAACGTTTTGAGCACCACGATCCTCATGAGTTGATGAATGAGCTGAAAGCTATTTTTGAAACTCATGCGGCCGTGGAATGCTATGAAGCATCGAAACATTTCTTCAGCTGTATGATGGAAGAAGGCAGCTCCATTAGTGAGCACATGCTCGCCATGACCGGGCATGCGAAGAAACTCAGTGACTTGGGAATAGTGATTCCTAACGGATCGGGGATTAATCGTGTCCTTCAATCACCGCCACCAAGTTACAAGAACTTTGTGATGAACTACAATATGCAGAACATGAACAAGGAGTTACCTGAACTCTTTGGCATGCTAAAAGCTGCCGAGATTGAGATCAAGAAAGAGCACCAAGTGTTGATGGTCAACAAGACCACCGAGCTTCAAGAAACAGGGCAAGTCTAAGGGAAAATTCAAGAAGGGTGGCAAGAAAGCTGCCACGCCTCCTATGAAACCTAAGAACGGCCCTAAGCCCGATGCTTGAGTGCTATTACCGCAAGGAGAAGGGACACTGGAAGCGTAATTGCTCCAAGTATTTGGCGGATCCGAAGAGAGGCCTTGTCAAGAAGAAGAAAGAAGGTATATCCGATATACATGTTATAGATGTTTATCTCACTAGTTCTCGTTCTAGTACCCGGGTATTTGATACTCGGTTCGGTTGCTCATATTTGTAACTCGAAACAGGAACTAAAGAATAAACGACAACTGCTGAAAGATGAAGTGACGATGCGCGTTGGAAACGGATCCAAGGTCAATGTGATCGCAATCGGCACACTTCCTCTACATCTACCTTCGGGATTAGTTTTAAGCCTAAATAATTGTTATTATGTACCTGCGTTGAGCATGAACATTCTATCCGGATCTTGTTTAATGCAAGACGGTTATTCATTCAAGTCTCGAGAATAATGGTTGTTCTATTTTTATGAATAATATCTTTTATGGTCGAGCACCACAAAAGAATGGCTTATTTCTATTAGATCTCGATAGTAGTGATACGCATATACATAACATTGATGCTAAGCGAATTAAATTGAATGATAATTCTACTTATATGTGGCACTCGTCGTCTTGGTCATATTGGAGTGAAACGCATGAAGAAACTCCATACCGATGGATTACTTGAATCACTTGACTTTGAGTCACTTGATAGATGCGAAGCATGTCTAATGGGAAAAATGACTAAGACTCCATTTTCTGGTATGATGGAGCGAGCTACCGACTTATTGGAAATCATACATACCGATGTGTGCGGACCAATGAGTGTAGCATCGCGCGGTGGTTATCGTTATGTTCTAACCTTCACGGATGATCCGAGTAGATATGGGTATATCTATTTCATGAAACATAAATCCGAAACTTTTGAGAAGTTTAAGGAATTCCAAAGTGAAGTAGAAAATCAACATAACAAGAAGATTAAATTTCTATGATCCGATCGCGGAGGTGAATATCCGAGTTATGAGTTTGGCATGCATTTAAAGAAATGCGGAATACTTTCACAATTGACACCGCCGGGAACACCACAACGAAACGGTGTGTCCGAACGTCGTAATCGAACTCTCTTAGATATGGTTCGTTCTATGATGTCTCTTACCGATTTGCCGTTATCATTTTGGAGTTATGCATTAGAGACAGCCGCATTCACTTTAAATAGAGCACCATCAAAATCCGTAGAAACGACACCGTATGAATTATGGTTTAATAAGAAACCTAAGTCTGTCGTTCCTTAAAATTTGGGGTTGCGAAGCCTATGTAAAAAAGTTACAACCGGACAAGCTAGAACCCAAAGCGGAGAAATGCGTCTTCATAGGATACCCTAAGGAAACTATAGGGTACACTTTCTATCACAGATCCGAAGGCAAAATCTTTGTTGCTAAGAACGGAACCTTTCTTGAGAAAGAATTTCTCACTAAAGAGGTGACTGAAAAAAAAAGTAGAACTCGATGAGATTAATGAATCTATACTCGTTGATCAGAGTAGCGCAGTACCGGAAGTTGTACCTGTACCGCCTACACCGGCAACAGAGGAAGCTAATGATAATGATCATGAAACTTCGAACGAGGAAACTACCGAACCTCGCAGATCGACAAGGGAACGTGCCACTCCTGATTGGTATGATCCTTGTCTAAATGTCATGATTGTGGATAACAATGATGAGGACCCTGCGACGTATGAAGAAGCGATGATGAGCCCGGATTCCAACAAATGGCAAGAAGCCATGAAATCCGAAATGGGATCCATGTATGATAACAAAGTATGGACTTTGGTAGACTTACCCGATAGCCGAAAGGTCAGTCGAGAATAAATGGATCTTCAAAAGAAAAACAGATGCTCGATGGTAATATTATCGTCTATAAAGCTCGACTTGTCGCAAAGGGTTTCCGACAAATTCAAGGTGTTGACTACGATGAGACTTTCTCACCGGTAGCGAAGCTAAAATCTGTGAGGATTTTGTTAGCAATAGCTGCACTTTTCGATTATGAGATTTGCGAGATGGATGTCAAAACGGCGTTCCTTAATGGAGACATTGAGGAAGAGTTGTATATGGTACAACCCAAAGGTTTTGTCGATCCTAAAAATGCCGACAAAGTATGCAAACTTCAGCGTTCAATCTATGGACTGAAGCAAGCATCAAGAAGTTGGAACCGACGCTTTGATAAGGTGATCAAAGACTTCGGGTTTATACGAGTGTCATGGAGAGGCTCGTATTTACAAGAAAGTGAGTGGGAGCTCCGTAGCATTCCCGATATTATATGTAGATGACATATTATTGATTGGGAATGATATAGAACTTTTAAGCGATGTAAAAGGTTATTTGAATAACAGTTTTTCAATGAAAGACCTTGGTGAAGCATCATATATATTAGGCATCAAGATTTATAGAGATAGATCAAGACGCCTAATAGGGCTATCACAGAGTACATACCTGGACAAGATTCTAAAGAAGTTTAGAATGGACGAAAGTAAGAAAGGGTTTTTACCTATGTTACTAGGCAAGGTCTTGAGTAAGACTCAAGGACCGGCTACGGCAGAAGAAAGAGAAAGGATGAATCAGATCCCCTATGCTTCGGCGAGTAGGCTCTATTATGTATGCCATGCTATGTACAAGACCGGATATAGCGCATGCCGTTAGTTTGACTAGCGAGATATCAAAGTGATCCAGGAATGGAACACTCGGACAGCGGTCAAGAATATCCCGAAGTACTTGAAAAGAACTAAGGATATGTTTCTTTGTTATGGAGGTGACCAAGAGCTCGTTGTAACAAGTTACACCGATGCAAGTTGGAACACCGATCCCGATGACTCTAAGTCACGATCCGGGTACGTGTTTATATTGAATGGTGCTGCAATGAAGTCGGGCAAGCTCGAAGCGAGTGCACGGTGGCGAAGTCTTCAACGGAATCGAGTACATAGCGGCTTCGGAGGCTTCATCGAAGCGGTATGGATGAAGAGGTTCATTGTAGAGCTCGGTGTGGTTCCTAGTGCATTGGACCCATTAATCATTTACTGTGATAACATGGGTGCCATCGCCAATGCACAAGAGCCAAGGTCACACAAGGGGCTGAAGCATATCAAGCTGCGTTACCACTCGATTCGCGAGTACATCGAAGATGGAGAAGTAAAGATTTGCAAAGTACACACCGATCCGAATGTAGCAGATCCGTTGACTAAAGCTCTCCCTAGGGCAAAGCATGACCAACACCGAATGCCATGGGTGTTAGGTATATTACAATGTAATCTAGATTATTGACTCTAGTGCAAGTGGGAGATCGAAGGAGATATGCCCTAGAGGCAATAATAAAGTGGTTATTATTTATATCTTTATGTTTATGATAAATGTTTATATGTCATGCTATAATTGTATTAACCGAAACATTAGTACATGTGTGATATGTAGACAAACAAGAAGTCCCTAGTATGCCTCTTAAACTAGCTTGTTGATTAATGGATGATTAGTTTCATAATCATGAACATTGGATGTTATTAATAACAAGGTTATGTCATTGTATGAATGATATAATGGACACACCCAATTAAGCATAGCATAAGATCTCGTCATTAAGTTATTTGCTATAAGCTTTCGATACATAGTTACCTAGTCCTTATGACCATGAGATCATGTAAATCACTTATACCGGAAAGGTACTTTGATTACACCAAACACCACTGCGTAAATGGGTGGCTATAAAGGTGGGATTAAGTATCCGGAAAGTATGAGTTGAGGCATATGGATCAACGAGTGGGATTTGTCCATCCCGATGACGGATAGATATACTCCGGGCCCTCTCGGTGGAATGTCGTCTAATGTCTTGCAAGCATATGAATAAGTTCATAAGAGATCACATACCACGGTACGAGTAAAGAGTACTTGTCAGGAGACGAGGTTGAACAAGGTATAGAGTGATACCGAAGATCAAACCTCGGACAAGTAAAATATCGCGAGACAAAGGGAATTGGTATTGTATTTGAATGGTTCATTCGATCACTAAAGTCATCGTTGAATATGTGGGAGCCATTATGGATCTCCAGATCCCGCTATTGGTTATTGGTCGGAGTGAGTACTCAACCATGTCCGCATAGTTCACGAACCGTAGGGTGACACACTTAAAGTTGGATGTTGAAATGGTAGTATTTGAATATGGAATGGAGTTCGAATATTTGTTCGGAGTCCCGGATGAGATCCCGGACATCACGAGGAGTTCCGGAATGGTCCGGAGAATAAGATTCATATATAGGATGTCATTTTATGTGAATAAAAATGTCGCGGAAGGTTCTATGGAAGGTTCTAGAAGGTTCTAGAAAAGTCCGGAAGAAACCACCAAGGAAGGTGGAGTCCACATGGGACTCCACCTCCATGGCCGGCCAACCCTAGTGGGGGAGGAGTCCCAAGTGGACTCCCCTTAGGGGGCCGGCCACCCCCCACATGGGAGGTGGAACTCCCACCTTGGTGGGAGTCCTAGCTTGGCTAGGTTTCCCCCCTCCTATGGAAGGTTTTTGGTTCGGGTCTTATTCGAAGACTTGGACACCACCTCTTGGGGTTCCACCTATATAATGAGGGCCAAGGGGAGGGGGCCGGCCACCTCAAACACCACCAAGGTGGCCGCACCCCTATAGTGGCCGGCGCCCCCTCTCCCCAAACCCTAGCCGCCCCGCTCCTCCACTTCCCGCACGCTTAGCGAAGCTCCGCCGGACTTCTCCACCACCACCGACACCACGCCGTCGTGCTGTCGGATTCAAGAGGAGCTACTACTTCCGCTGCCCGCCGGAACGGGGAGGTGGACGTCGTCTTCATCAACAACCGAACGTGTGACCGAGTACGGAGGTGCTGCCCGTTCGTGGCGCCGGAACCGATCGTGATCAAGATCTTCTACGCGCTTTTGCAAGCGGCAAGTGAACGTCTACCGCAGCAACAAGAGCCTCATCTTGTAGGCTTTGGAATCTCTTCAAGGGTGAGACTCGATACCCCCTCGTTGCTACCGTCTTCTAGATTGCATCTTGGCTTGGATTGCGTGTTCGCGGTAGGAAAATTTTTGTTTTCTATGCAACGTTGTCCTACACTAAACAGGCGCTACAGCGCGCGTGCCAGAAAAAGTGGAGGACGTGTGTCCCCCACTTGCGGAACGTGTCAATAACTGTAGAGTTCTGGGCCCACAGGTCAGCGACATAGCATCTTCCGCATCTTCCCAATACAGTGATCGTGGCTATCGTCAGTGTTGATGTCACAATAAAAGAAAAAGATCGGCCGCAGTGCTTGGAGGTTTGGCGACAGCAGAAGTATTATGGGGAATTTCGGGAGCTTTTGATCAAATACAAGTTTTTGCTCAAATGCTCGGGGGCTACTTTTATAAGGAGTTTGATGGAGAGATGATTCAAAACGACAAAATATTGAGCCTACAGCCAAGTATAAATACTCGACTGTAGCCTCGGGGGCTACTCCCATGGGAGCGCTGGTCGCGCACCCGATAAAGATGACATTACTGAAAAAAGATTGACAATATAGCGAAAGAGCTACTAAAAAGGTGAGCCTACAACCAAGTACAAAGCACTTGGCTATAGCCTCGGGGGCTACTCCCATCGGGAACGCTGGTCGCGTACCCGATGAAATTGATGAATTCATGAGGAGCATATTTCGAGTTATGATATAACTCTTCATAAACTCCCATCGGGAGGACAAGATAAAAAATATATGTCATTACATGACTCGAACAAATGTGCTATTCCAGTACTTTGCGAAGGTAAGACCCCAGGATCCGTCCTGCGCGGCGTGGCATCGCACCCGAATGCGCTCTGCTTCTTTTTTCTGTATCAACAGATGCGAAGAAAAATCCTAACGGACGCGTTAGGTACCCGATAAAACGCGACTGGAGTTCGGCATATGGTAAGACCTTAAGCGACACATGTCGAAACTACGCCAGTATACCGAGATCATGTCCAGGAACTTGATCTTGAAGTAAGTTTTTGCGGGATTGCCACGAGAGCAGTTAACTGGTACCTGATCCGTCAGATGAACCAGCCCCAATTACTGATATCCCCGTACAATATATGTTTGATTTATGAAAGTCATTTGATAATTCGAAAAGGTCAGATGTTAATTGTAATGATGGAGATTTTCCCTGATTCAAGCAAAATCTCGGGGGCTACTGACATAGGCATCCCCAATGGGCCTACCGAAGATGGTACCCGGGGTTTACTGAAGGCCCACGACCCGAAGTTTATGAAGCCCGGAAGCCCAATTCAGATATAGTTTGGAAAGATAGAGTTGTATTAGGAATACTCGACTTGTAACTATTACGGGGCGAACTCAAAGAGTTTCCCGGATGTTGTAACTTGTACATCACGAAACCCTCGGCTCCACCTCCTATATAAGGGGGAGTCGAGGGAGAAAGAGAGGATCAATCTTATTGTCAATACAACCTTAGTTTTCTAGCAGTCGAGTACTTTTCCGGCTGAACCCTCGAGATCTACTTGCCCACTACTTCCTACGAAAACCCTAGTCTACAAACTGTAGGCATTGACAAGTCGATACCTTGTCACATATTAATAAAATAAACTTTATGGTAAATCTATTGATGTTGATTATTGCAAACGTTCGTATTTTTTGTATAAACTTGACCAAATTAAAAAATAACTTTTAACTAATACTTAGATGCCTTACATTTTAGAACGAGTGAGTAATTCGGAACAGAGGTAGTATTAGCTAATTGGCGGGTAGACAATCGATATTTTTTTTTATTTTCAGCAATTAGGAATGTCCATTCGCCATATATAAAAATTGTTGCATGCATACAGGGAAAATTTGTTGATCTCGGTGAGATTCTTTCCTATTTTTTAAATGCATAATTTATCTCTCAAAGTACAAATTGGATTTAGATTTGTTATCCACCAATAAATCTGTTGTGACAAGAAATTCAAAACTAGATACATGTTGGTAGGTTAGGTCCTAGTAACCCTTTTCGATCTAAAAGTTATCATCCTACCTTAGTTATCAAGAGTAAAAAGGTTACCAAATCTCACAACATTATGGACTTTTGCCTCCACATCCTTTTAGCTAAATTATCACACTTTGGCAATCACATCATAAACACATGGGTTATCATCAGCTTCTTGATAACTCGACAACATCTTGATAACTTCATCATACAGTGTTATTTTTTCACTCGACCACTATATTAGCAACACCTTGGTTAATTCAAAAGTGGTGAAGCACATTGTCCAAGTGCCAACACCTCAAAAGATCAGTCTTTTGAAGTTGCTCTTCAATTTACTTGAGATGTGTCGTTGCATATTCTACGGTACTCCGGTGAGGAGTGCCTCACGAAGGGGAGAGAGGAGGAGCCATAGGACGAGGAGTCACCAGGATGGGGACACACGAGTATCTTGCTTCGTAAACCTTGGGACGGTGGTGAGGCCCTACTATTGCTTGTTGTTTGTTTGAAATTATCAAGTAACAAGTGCGAGATTACAACAAAATTGTATCATGCCCTAAGCGCTCCCAGGATCCGGCTTATAAAGGTGCACAGATGTAGGGTTACATGGTAGAGATCCACCCCGATATAGCTATGTCTAAGCTATGTTACATTATCTTGCCTTATAGGTCAAGGATTCAACCTACCACCTATGTCGGTACGGATCTGATCTATTGTCTTCGGGCTGGACTCCTCCATCTTGATCCCCCAACAATTGGGCCGTTCGGTTGGGCCATAGGCCCCACCATAATTTGTGGACTACCCGGCCTTGCCGAAATTGAGATCCTGTTGTGATATACCTAATTAGCATATCCATAACAAGATGAGAGAGGAACTAGTGCAACATTTCTCTCTTAGTTCTTCTAAAGCCCATGCATAATAAAAAAATCTGTTGGACATTGCCGCTCCGCCATGCGCTTGGCTCAGCTAGTCCTCGCTGGACGCAAGATGTCTTCTTCTCAGCACAAGTTAAACCATTGTTTTGGGTTGGTCGGAGCTTGCATCCAAGACGTACCACAGAGCTCGAAAAAAACTGGCGGTGTTGCTGTTGTGGGTATATTTTATGGGTATATCAACGACGTGGCCTAGATCCGGCAAGCCCGGGTGGCCCATGGATGGTGATGGTGGTATATGTCCCATCGGGCGGCCCAGTTGCTGTTGATAGAAGATGGAAGAAGTCCAGCCCAGGAACAAGAGCCGGATCTCAACCGACCTTGCAGGAAGTCGGATCCGTAGTGGCCCATGAAGTATCCGGATCCAATACGGCGCATAAGGGAAGGTGGATCCTTGACGTGCACGGCAATGTAATGTTTCGTAGTTAGACATCTTGTATTCCGGCTAGGACTCTCCTTGTAAACCCTAGATCAGTGCGCCATTATAAGCCGGATCCCGGGAGCCCTAGAGGCACAACCACAACTCATTGTAACAACGCGAAAGCGCCCAGATAATTCCACACAAGCAGCAGTAGGCCCTGTCATCGTGCAGGTGTTCCGAAGCTGGGTAACTCACGTACCACCGTCCCGAGGACTCTCCACCCGATGGCCCCTACTTCTTCTTCCCTCCATGAGGATCCCTCCTCTGGAGTGCCGTCGAATAGGCAACGACAGTTGGCGCCCACCGTGGGGCCAGCGGTGTCTGGAGGTCGGAACCGGGAGGGTTCCGCCATGGGAAGCTACGACGAATCCATCGCTGTGGGGCGTGTCCTTTACGCCGGGAATTTTCCGATCGTCCCTCAGGACGAATGCTGGATTCCGGCTAAGACCGACCCCGTCAAGATCTCCATCGTCCCAATCGGCGAGACCTTCGATTCCGACGGAAACGCCCTGGTAAGTCACGCTGACGCGACCGCCGCTGAGCGGGACGCAGTCACGAAGATCCGATCTGAGACGCAGGAACTTCCTAAGGAAATTCCACCTTAGATCTGGAAATTTCAAAACCCACCCAATCCGCCCCCGAGCAAGAAATTACGGTGGAAGACCAAT
This sequence comes from Lolium rigidum, assembly GCF_022539505.1. Classification (NCBI taxonomy): domain Eukaryota; kingdom Viridiplantae; phylum Streptophyta; class Magnoliopsida; order Poales; family Poaceae; genus Lolium; species Lolium rigidum. The sequence goes on from NC_061510.1 coordinate 176,226,798, forward strand.
GCAGATCCGTCTGGGTCTCCCAGGTGTTAGAGAAGCAAAGGTGCTGATACGTCTGAAACGTATCTACAACTTCTTATGTTCCATGCTACTTTTATGATGATACTCACATGTTTTATACACATTTTATGTCATTATTATGCATTTTCCGGCACTAACCTATTGACGAGATGCCGAAGAGCCAGTTGTTGTTTTCTGCTGTTTTTGGTTTCAGAAATCCTACAAAGGAAATATTCTCGGAATTGGACGAAATCAACGCCCAGGGTCTTATTTTTCCACGGAGCTTCCAGAAGACCGAAGAGCATACGAAGTGGGGCCACGAGGTGGCCAGACCATAGGCCGGCGCGGCCTGGGTGGGGCCCGCGCCGCCCTATGGTGTCGGCCCCTCGTCAGCCATCCGACTCTGCCCTTCCGCCTACTTATAGCCTTCGTCGCGAAAACCCCTGTACCGAGAGCCACGATACGGAAAACCTTCCAGAGACGCCGCCGCCGCCAATCCCATCTCGGGGGATTCGGGAGATCGCCTCCGGCACCCTGCCGGAGAGGGGAATCATCTCCCGGAGGACTCTTCATCACCATGATCGCCTCCGGATTGATGTGTGAGTAGTTCACCCCTGGACTATGGGTCCATAGCAGTAGCTAGATGGTTGTCTTCTCCTCATTGTGTTATCATGTTAGATCTTGTGAGCTGCCTATCATGATCAAGATCATCTATTTGTAATGCTACATGTTGTGTTTGTTGGGATCCGATAAATATGGAATACTATGTCAAGTTGATTATCAATCTATCATATATGTGTTGTTTATGTTCTTGCATGCTCTCCGTTGCTAGTAGAGGCTCTGGCCAAGTTGATACTTGTGACTCCAAGCTAAGAGGGAGTATTTATGCTCGATAGTGGGTTCATGCCTCCATTGAATGCGGGACAGGTGATGTAAAGTTCTAAGGTTGTGGATGTGCTTGTTGCCACTAGGGATAAAACATCAATGCTTTGTCTAAGGATATTTGTGTTGATTACATTACGCACCATACTTAATGCAATTGTCCGTTGTTTGCAACTTAATACTCGGAAGGGGTGTGGATGCTAACCTAAAGGTGGACTTTTTAGGCATAGATGCATGCTTGGATAGCGGTCTATGTACTTTGTCGTAATGCCTGATTAAATCTCATAGTAGTCATCGTGATATGTATGTGCATTGTTATGCCCTCTCTATTTGTCAATTGCCCAACTGTAATTCGTTCACCTAACATGCTATTTATCTTATCGGAGAGACACCACTAGTGAACTGTGGACCCCGGTCCATTCTTTTACATCTGAAATACAATCTACTGCAAACTCGTTTCTTTACTCGTTCTTCGCAAACAAACATCATCTTCCATACTATACATTTAATCCTTTGTTTACAGCAAGCCGGTGAGATTGACAACCTCACTGTTACGTTGGGGCAAAGTACTTTGATTGTGTTGTGCAGGTTCCACGTTGGCGCCGGAATCTCTGGTGTTGCGCCGCACTACACTCCGTCGCCAACAACCTTCACGTGATCCTTGACTCCTACTGGTTCGATAACCTTGGTTTCTTACTGAGGGAAAACCTACTGTTGTACGCATCACACCTCCTCTTGGGGTTCCCAACGGACGTGTGCTTCACGCATATCAAGCTGTTTTTCTGGCGCCGTTGCCGGGGAGATCAAGACACGCTGCAAGGGGAGTCTCCCACATCCAATCTCTTTACTTTGTTTTTGTCTTCCTTTATTTTATTTTATTTACTGCTTTGTTTGTTCTCTATATCAAAAATACAAAAAAAATAGTTACTAGCTTTACTTTATTTACTGTTTTGTTTGCGTTCTCCATATTAAAAACACAAAAAAATTAGTTACTTGCATGTACTTTATTTAGTTTGCTTTATTTACTACTGCTAAAATGGGTACTCCTGAGAATACTAAGTTGTGTGACTTCACTAGCACGAATAATAATGATTTCCTATGCACACCCATTGCTCCACCTGCTACTACAGCAGAATTTTTTGAAATTAAACCTGCTGACGTGGGCATTACCCTTCGGGTAACCAATGTTGCCCTACCCTGTATTTCCTAGTTGGAGGCCCATGAAGGCACTCGACGGCAAGATGGGCCGCTAGGGCGGTGCAACGGAAGATTCCTTGAAGCACAAGACGCGGGAGGAGCCGAACAAGGAAAGCCTAGAGATAGATCTACTGTAAACCTAGTCGTACTCGATTAGACCTCTTGAGACCTGGCCTCCTATATAAAGGCCAGGAGAGGGGCTGTCGAGGGACACAACCAATCTTAGCAATCTTAGCCAGCAGAAGCTTAAAGCTAGGTCACCTTAGCAGTTAGCCATCTCGACGAGATCCCAGCCGAACTATTCGGCACCGCATTGTAACCCATTATCATCATAATCAAGAACAGACAGGCAGGACGTAAGGGTTTTACCTCATCGAGGGCCGCGAACCTGGGTAAATCTCTCTCCCCGCTTGTCTGTGAACCGATGTCTCGTGTCAGCTTGAAGGATTCCATCAACCCTAAGCCCCTATCTGAGGGCATTGCCGAGGAGCACCCTTGACAATTGGCGCCGTCTGTGGGAAACCTGTCGGCACAAGATCGGTCATCGGCAAATCCAATCATGACACCGGCGACTTCACCGGCAACTTCATCAGCAACTTCATCGACATCGTCATCACCGAACCTGCGAAGCCCAATTCGGTTCGGCTCCTACGAGTTCACCCCGCACAACGATTCCTCCCGCTCGAACTTCTCAGATCTGCAAGGAAACATGGAGATGACCTTCGGCAGCGTCCACTACAACGTCAACGCGGAGGGAATCCTTCGACTGTTGGAATCGCCCACTTCCAGATCGACGAGTCCAAGCGCGTCATCATCACTCGACCTTTCGGCTGGTCTGACGAGCTCGACAAGTTCACCCGCGCCCTCGACTCCTCGTTCCGTGTCTTCCATGTCGGTAGGATCCGACGATCCCGCATCTTCGGAGTTAACCTCGTACTACTGCTTGAACCGCGACACCAGGCACGGGCTAGGATCGAGCGACACGTCGTTCATCTGCAATGCCCAGTATTCATCGGGAGAGGACAGTATCGACATCATCGTCCAAGGAACCACCCGAAGAACAGCACACCATCAGGTTTATGCAGCCAATAACACAGGAAACACAAGGCACAGAGGAAACAGAGACCATACTCCTCGTTCCAGTAGACGAGCGAGTTTCGAAAACAGCGCCAGCAACCATGACAGCGATTACACCATCGCGGACGAAGAATGGGCAGCCGCCAGAGCAACAGTACTCAACGACACACCGCTCCCCGCAGGAACCTCAGTCGGAACCCTCAATGCTTATCGCTCTATATTAGAGAAAAACCGGGAGCACCTGTCGAAGGAACAAGCCTCCCTCGAGAGAAGCCTATCTGCGGCAGATCGATCCAGTGAACGGCGAAGAGGCTCGCATGCGAGCGCCTCTCGAAACACTCAAGGGGCAGGCAAGCACCGGTCGAGGCTATCCAGGCTTTCGGAAGATGACGCCAGCGAAATCACGTCGAACCTAATCAAGTCCTTCATGACTACGGACACCGCAGGCATGCCACGGCCGAAAACCGTTGCAGGAGCAACTGCCAACCTTGCTGCATACCTCATCAACCAGCGCCCTGAAGGATCCATGTCTCAAGCTCATCGAGGCGCCCTGGAAAGTCTCGCGATACTGGGAAATAATCTGGTTCCACAAAAGGAAAAGACCACGCTACAGGGTGGTGGCTCAAAGTATCACGCGAGAGACGCTCGGGATGAAATCACCTAGAGCAGGATCGACAAAGCAAGGCGACGACGCGCCGCTAGGAACGAAGATGACAGTGATTCTTCGGACGAGGATCAGGAGTACGACGGCGAGCTCAGGGGAGCCGACTGTCTAAGTCACAAAATCCGTGAGGCAATGCCGCCCAGGAAATTCAAGCCTACGCCTACCGACGCCACCAAATACGATGGGCAGCAGGAGCCAAGATCTTGGATAGACGACTACCTGCCGACTGTGATTCTGCATAAGGGGAACCAAATAGCAGCAATGCAGTGCTTGCAGCTCTATCTCAAAGATTCAGCGTGAGCCTGGCTAAGGGGGCTGCCGAAGGGTTCCATCAATTCATGGGACGACCTGGTAGACGCCTTCGTTGCCAATTTCCAAGCAACGTACAAGAGACCCGTCGGGATTGAAGAGTTACGGAACTGCCAGCAGAAGCAGAAGGAGTCGATGCGCTCGTACATCGGGAGATTCACCAAACTCCTAAACGCTGCCGAAGATGTATCTGTCGACAGAGCAATCGACGCTTTCAGCGATGGCGTCCGGCGTGAGAGTTACATAGAAGAACTCGGACGCAAAAAGCCTAAAACCATAACCAAGTTAATGGAAATCGCCAATAGCTGGGCTGATGGCGAAGACAACGTGCGAAGGCCACGACAGTGCAGTGACGACGAAGACGATGACCAGCCGAAGCACGACTCGGGTGGCCGAAGGGATCATCACAAGACAAGGAAGAACCGCAACTATGACGACAACAACCTGGTAGCTGCAGGGTACTCTGATCGGCAGGACGATCGATATGACGATAGAAGAGACGATCGACAGGACGGCAATCGGAGCAACTCTGGGAACCGTGGCAGTTATAAACCGCGGCAGCAGAGGGCTTCTGAACTGCCTTACGCTGAGCAGATCAACGCTCCCTGTTACTTACACTCGTATACCGACTCTAAGGACGGAAAAACGAAGTCGAGTCACCTGCTCAGGGACTGTCGGCAGTTCATTGACATGCACAAACTCATCCAGCAGGCAGGCCAGCAACCGCTACCACCACCACCCCACCTCCACCGCAGCACCAAGTCCAGCAGGCTCAACCTCATCAACCCAACGAGGCGTTTCCACCACCACGGGGGCAGATGAGCATGATCCATAGGACAGGTGTCTCAAGAAGAGAGATGAAGAAGCTCACCCGAGAGATTAACCCGGCGAGAAAGCATCATGGCAAACATCCCCGAGTATGTCGAGTGGTCCTCTCGAACATTACGTTCGGTCGAGCAGATCACCCGATGACCATACCAAAACTGGGACACGCTGCCTTAGTAGTCGAGGCACAAATCGGGGGGTTCAAGATGAGCAAAGTTTTCATGGATGGCGGAAGCGGATTAAACCTGATATTCGTCGACACAATCAAAAGTATGGGGATCACCATGAAGATGCTAGAAGAAACAGACACCTGCTTCCATGGGATTCTTCCAACTGCACCGGGCTACTCTCTTGGCAAAGTTTACTTGAACGTCGTCTTTGGCAAAACCGACAATTTCAGGAAGGAGAAGATCGAGTTTGAAGTAGTGAACTGGGAGTCACAGTATCACGCCATACTCGGGAGACCAACTTATGCCAAGTTCATGGCTGTGCTGCACTATGCATACCTCAAGCTGAAAATGCCTGGGAACAACGGGACAAACATCACAGACTATGGAAGTTTTTCACGCTCGGACAATTGTGATCGCGACTTTCAAAGGATTGCTGCGAAGTTTGGGCCACAACGAGAAATTGTCGACCCTCTGCCCAAGCTGTCGATACGAGAAATCAAGGAGGAAAAACATGTCAGGGAAACCAAGAAGAAGCCAGCCGACCTCGCTCTTGAAGCTCCGGCAGCGGAAGCCTCGGCAGCAAAAGCTTCGGCAGCTGACGACATAGAAGGCACAGGAGACTGCAAGACGCTGGCAACCACTGCCCAGACCCCTTGAACTCAACAACGCCGCAGCAACCACTAACGTGGTGAAAAAGGCAGAAGATGAGAAGAACCCCTTCCTTGCTTAAGCAATTTATTAGCGTTTAATTTTTTCCCCTTTCATATAAACATGGCCTTCCTTTTTCGCCCTCTAGTCTCGTTCTTACCTTATTAATGAGAACTTAAGTTTCGATCCTTTGTTAAGCATTGCAGTACTTCAAAACGTCTAAGCCGCATCACCAGTACGCGGCAGAAGAACGTGCTTCAAAAGAAAAGCCTCTACGAGCGCTAAAAGATACAAAGCAAACAAGGATGTTAATCCTTCCCTCAGCTATAGATGCCTCTACGAGTGCCGTAAATAGAAAGAGTTTGGAAATACATATAAACACAACCCACGTTCGATATTTTACTTATGGAAATATCAATGAACAACGGGATCATCGGCAGAACCACTACACCCGAAAGATTCGGGAGTGACTGTCGCAACATACATCGGTTGAAAGCAAAGTTGCACATACAACGGGTTTTAGCAAGACCTGCAACATGAGCTGATCACTCAAACGTTTGCTGACCAACAAATACGAAAAATTCTTAAGCGGACAATTAAGATTTGCTCCCTCAAAAATTGCCAACGGCACCACTACGGTAAAAGTACATATACATGTATCTACCGAATAAAAAAAATCTTGGCTCAACAATCCTAACACTTGGATAAAGTAGTCAAACTAACCCATTTACAAAAACAACCCTAATCCACGAAATCACCCTTGTGGAGCTTCTCTTTCTTCAGGTACCTTCGAATGCTCTTCAAGCCTGTCGACAATTATATTGGCAGGAAGCAATACCTTCGGATACAAAGTATCGAAGTCACCAACAGCGTTGGCAATAGCAAGCAGATCCGCTGAGGGGTAACGTGCAAGCACAAGGGCAAGTGTCAACCTGGCCCCTGCGAAAACCTGAGCTCGTACCAAGTCTTGAATCTTCTTGGCATTCCCAAACTCAGACATCAAAGACAGCAGCGTAGGGGGGACTGCGTTTAAAGGGAACATCGTCTTCCAAACCACCCTCATAGCTTTGTAGCACTTGTCGAAGAAGTGGTGGACTTGCTGAACCCGATCCTGAAATTGTGCGACAGCCGAAGCCTTCGAGTGTTCCCGCCAGAAAATCTCTTCGGCTGATGATAACTGGGTCAAGGCATGCACACACTCGTGAATCCGCTTGTTTTCTTCCGCACGGTTCAAGGCTATAACTGGCACAGGAAGTAGTAAAGGATCAGACAAAGAGTCGCTGACAAAAAGGGCGCAGGAATCAAGAAGCTTACAGTTCAAACTCTTGGTAGCTTTATGCAGCTCAGTAAGAGCATACCGCTCCACTTCGGCTGCAATCTCGCCCTTCTTACTGAAAATAGAAGCTAAGGCATAAGTGCTGCGCAGGTCCATTTCCATCTGACTGATCTGATCCTTCATACGCTGGATTCGATCACCTTCAGGAAGAGCACCCGAAGAATCGTCAACAAATGAGGGCACTGGGAATACCTGCAGGAAACAGCGTTAAAAAGAACGACAGATATGGTCAAACTGAGCATCCGAATTAACTCCCATCGGGAGAAGTGCAAGTAGAAATATCATAACAAAGGTGTGCTAGCAACATTGCTAGCACGGAGTTTATTACAAGCATAAGTTTCGCAGCAGAACAATGTTTCACATCAGCTCGAGGATAAGTTTGTTACAAAAATCAAGGGGCTTGGGTCTGAGTCGATAAACTGGGTCCAGCCGATGACTTCCTTGACGAAACTAGCTCAAGGAGCTGACGAGCGCAAGTAAGGGCAGACGATTTAAAGGCACTTAAGTCAACAAATTGCCCGTCTTGCTCTTTTGGCAGCTCCTTAGTCATTTCTTCGATGTCACCCCTAAAGCCGTAACCCATCATAAGCTGGAAGGCAAGGAGGGCACCATAGGTGCGTGAAGTACGCTTGAATACCTCGATAACCTCCTTGGTGTCAACCGCGAAGGCATCAATCAGCTGCCCCAGGGTTTTTTCCTGCTTGATCTTGGGGAAAATCATCAAGTGCATCCGCGCCAGGGCACCTTTTCCCTTTTTAAGAAGCTCCCGCGTAAGCTGGTGGGAGGCAAGAGCCATCGACACACCATTTGCTGGTGAATTGTTTGGAACTTTGTCCAAGGCAGCGGCAGGGATGTTGGCAGCTTCTGCATGAGAAAGGAAGGAAAAAGATTGTTAACAGAAGATCGAATTCGTAAAGTATGATAATCAACAGAAAAGTGTAGAAAGGATTACCAAGCAAAGCTAGTGAAGATCGGTGAAGGAGTTCATCCTTTTCGGCTGCCTGAGCTTCGGCAGCCAACCTTGACGCCTCCTCCTCCTTCAGCTTTTCCTTTAGCTTGCCCAGTTCCTCCTTCAGGGAATCGATTTCTTGGCGGGCCTTGGCAGCTATCTTGACTGCGCCTTCCAGCTTCGAGGAAGAGGATTCAACTACCTTCTGCAGTCGGACCTTGTCTGCCTCCAGAGAAGTAAACTGGGAAGCGAAGGCCTCCAAAGAGGAAATAACACCTCGAAGATCCTTAAGGGAAAAAAGATGTTTTGCAAAGAATCGTTAACAAAGGCACATTTTAAGAAATTTGCGTTCTATTCGAAAGGGACTTACAGAAGGAGGAGTCGTGGTAGTAGCAGGAACGTCTTTTCCCTTGGAAAGGGAAGAAGCAGTCGACGCCTGGGCCGCGGGGGCTGCCTTAGGAGTTGAAGCTTCGGAAGCCGAGCAACCGGCGGAGCAGCGCTAGACTTGGCCTTCTTAGACGGAGGCTCAGTGAAACCTTCTTCGCTACAAGAAGGAAATCATCGACAAGAGTTATGAAAAGAATGCGAAGAATAAAGGGACAAACTATGGCATCAGGGTTACATATCGAAGAGATCGTCTTCGTCGGCAAAGCCGCCGGTTGATCTCTTCGCAGGCGAAGCCCTGGTCGCCTCCACAGCTGCATTAACAAAGGCATCACGATCAGCGTCATCGTTACGCACTGATCCCTCTATGTCGCAAGCGTCGTCGGTTGAAGGAGGAAGATCGGTGTGAACAGTTTCGGAATCTATCGGATCATCGTGTTCGCTCTCTGAGCCCGTGTGCTCGACAGTGGGGAAATCGACAGGAACTGAGGATCTTTTTCCCTCAGAAGTATCGTTTGGCGAATCATGCAAGTTTCCAGAGCCCATGAGGGCCTGTCGAAAAGAAGAACGAGTAAGACTAATAGCAATCATATTAGCTATGTGGAAATAGCATAGTCAGAACGTCGAAAGGAAAGTTACCTCTTGTAGCGGATGATCAGCATCGAGAGGAGTGTAAGAAGATATCAATGGGATCGAGTCTTCCTGGCTAAAGGAAGTAAGGCGACGGACTTCGTCGAGCAACTCCTTTTCCGACAATTCGGCAGCATTAATCCTGGTTTCATCCTTTGGACCCGAATACAACCACATCGGGCGGACTCTGGCCATGACTGGTTGGACTCGACGTTTCAAGAACACCGCAGCCACCTCTGTGCCGACCATAGTTTGGCCGTCGGCCTCTTTGATTCGAAGAAACTTGGCAAATAATTCATCGGCTGCTACTCTTTCGTCGGGTGAGAGAATGTTCTTCCAGGAATCCTTGGGCTTGGCTTTGAAGACGTCGGCAAAGCGAGGAAGTTGGGATTCGGGTGACAGGGAATCCTTCACGTAAAACCATTTCAGTCTCCACCCTTGCACAGATTCCCTCATTGGGAAATTGAAGTAGTTAACCTCTGAACGAGCTACAAACCCCACCCCTCCGGTGACAAAGGACCCATTACTACTGTTGTATCTCTTCACATAGAAGATCTTTTTCCACAGCCCGAAGTGAGGTTTGATGCCCAGAAATGCCTCGCAAAGGGTGATGAACACATCAACATGGAGGATTGAGTTGGGAGTGAGCTTCCATAGTTGGATCTCGTAAGTTCGCAAGAGATGGAGGAGGAATTCGTGAGCAGGGAGCGAAAGACCCCGATATAGGAACGATAAGAACATCACGGTAAAGCCAGTAGGGGGATTAGGCCGAGAAATCGCACCTGGAAAGACAACATTTCCCCTGTCGGAGGAGATTAATCCCAGGCTTCGGGATCTCTTCTCATCACGCTTGGTGACGGTTGACGCTACCCAATCTCCGGGCTTGGCTACCGAACTTGGCGGCGCTGGCGGCGCCGGAGCAGGGGGAGGAGTGTTCGGGGCGCTCCCCTTCGGAAGATTTGGCGGCGGCGCCTCCGCTAGTAGAACTGGCGGTGGCGGCAAGGCCCTTCTTTTTCACCATTGTGAGATCTGGGGAAGATCGAAATAGCAGTGGTGGCGGCGCAGCGGTAGCGAAAGAAGGAAGAAGGAGGAGAACGAGAAGATGCTACGGAAAATGTGGAAGAAGATTAGGGATTTTTCGCCCTTTGAAGATTTTAAGGAGAACTTGAGAACTGTGTGGGCACGTGTCATTGCTACCGGTTCATTCAGTGGATCTTTTCTATTAAAGATTGCAGAAATCGAGGAGACGCCTTGGTGACTGTGCGAAAAGGGCCAGACAAAGAAAGAGTAGGCCCAGTAGGTTACGTCCTATCAGTCAAAATCACGATATCAGTAAAGCGTCGTCAGTGATGTCATGGAAAATGTTCAAAGCATTCGAAGAAATGAAAAAGTATCGGATGATCAACTTGAGTCTACGCACGGATTGTCCGCATCCGCACCTAGCCTCGGGGGCTACTCCCATCGGGAGCGCTGACGCGCACCCGAAAGAATGAAGACTCGAAGAAAAAAGGGCTTTGAAGGAAGGGATAATTGTTCGACTCGAGTCTGCACCCAGTTACAAGCACCCGTGCCCAGACTCGGGGGCTACTCCCATCGGGAGCGCTGGACGCACACCCGACAGAACTTTTTTGCACTCCAGGATCATGCCCGGGGACTTGATTCTGTGTAGGGTAACGTTGTTTTGCCATCGGCAGTTAACCAACAAAAGTTGGGCACGTTACTTATCATCCCTTGCATAAGGAAAATATATCGGATGAATACGAAGACTTACAGAAAAACTTCGGCAGAGTAAAATATTCGAGTGGTTCAACTTGAGTCTACGCACGGATTGCAAGCATCCGTACCTAGACTCGGGGGCTACTCCCATCGGGAGCGCTGACGCGCACCCGACAGAAGAAGATGATGCAGATTCAAGAAGAACAAGAACAATCAAGGAGAAGAACATTGGGTGGAGGCATGCCTTAGTCTCTACCCGAACTACCTTCGGCTAGACACTCGGGGGCTACTGACGTGGGCATTACCCTTCGGGTAACCAATGTTTCCCTACCCTGTATTTCCTAGTTGGAGGCCCATGAAGGCACTCGACGGCAAGATGGGCCGCTAGGGCGGTGCAACGGAAGATTCCTTGAAGCACAAGACGCGGGAGGAGCCGAACAAGGAAAGCCTAGAGATAGATCTACTGTAAACCTAGTCGTACTCGATTAGACCTCTTGAGACCTGGCCTCCTATATAAAGGCCAGGAGAGGGGTTGTCGAGGGACACAACCAATCTTAGCAATCTTAGCCAGCAGAAGCTTAAAGCTAGGTCACCTTAGCGCTTAGCCATCTCGACGAGATCCCAGCCGAACTATTCGGCACCCCATTGTAACCCATTATCATCATAATCAAGAACAGACAGGCAGGACGTAAGGGTTTTACCTCATCGAGGGCCCCGAACCTGGGTAAATCTCTCTCCCCGCTTGTCTGTGAACCGATGTCTCGTGTCAGCTTGCAGGATTCCATCAACCCTAAGCCCCTATCGGAGGGCATTGCCGAGGAGCACCCTCGACACCTGCTTTACTAAATCTTGTTATGAGAGAGCAACTTTCTGGTGTTAGTTCTGATGATGCTGCTGCCCATCTTAATAATTTTGTTGAACTTTGTGAAATGCAAAAGTATAAGGATGTAGATGGTGACATTATAAAATTGAATTTTTTTCCTTTCTCCTTTAGAGGAAGAGCTAAAGATTGGTTGCTATCTTTGCCTAAGAATAGTATTGATTCATCGACTAAATGTAAGGATGCTTTCATTGGTAGATATTATCCTCCCGCTAAAATTATATCTTTGAGAAGTAGCATAATGAATTTTAAGCAATTGGATAATGAGCATGTTGCTCAAGCATGGGAGAGAATGAAATCTTTGGTGAAGAATTGCCCTACCCATGGACTAACTACTTGGATGATCATCCAAACCTTCTATGCAGGATTGAATTTTTCTTCGCGGAACCTATTGGATTCAGCTGCTGGAGGTACTTTTATGTCCATCACCTTAGGCGCGGCAACAAAGCTTCTTGATAATATGATGATCAATTACTCTGAATGGCACACTGAAAGGGCTCCACAAGGTAAGAAGGTAAATTCTGTTGAAGAAACCTCCTCCTTGAGTGATAAGATTGATGCTATTATGTCTATGCTTGTGAATGGTCAAATGTTGATCCTAATAATGTTCCTTTAGCCTCATTGGTTGCTCAAGAAGAACATGTTGATGTGAACTTCATTAAAAATAATAATTTCAACAACAATGCTTATAGGAATAATTCTGGTAACAACTATAGGCCATATCCTTCTAATAATGGTAATGGTTATGGTAATTCTTACAACAATAATAGGAGTGTACCCCCTGGTCTTGAAGCCACGCTTAAAGAATTTATCAGTACACAAACTGCTTTTAACAAATCTGTTGAAGAAAAGCTTGATAAAATTGATGTTCTTGCTTCTAAGGTTGATAGTCTTGCCTCTGATGTTGATCTTTTAAAATTGAAATTTATGCCTAAAGAAGATAAATATATTAAGTCATTTGCTACAGCAAACGCCATCCAAGTTCGAATTAATGAGAATATTAGATTGATGGCTGAATTGCATGCTAGGTGGGAAAGAGAAGAAAAACTAGCTAAAGAGAACAATGTAGTTAAAGTTTGGACTATTACCACCACTAGTAATGTTGATGCTTCACATGTTGCTAAACCTCCTACTATCAATGGTAAAATAATTTGTGTTGGCAATGTTTCTACTCCTAGTGCAAAGCGTGCAAAATTACCTGAAACTGCTGAAACTGCCGAAACTGCTGAAACTGATAAAACTGCTGAAATTTTTCAAAATATTGGGGACAATGATCCCATTGCTGTAGATCATAATGGTTTAGATTTTGATGATTGTCATATCTCTGAAGTTATTAAGTTCTTAGAAAAACTTGCTAGAAGTCCTAATGCTAGTGCTATAAATTTGGCCTTTACAAAACATATTACGAATGCTCTCATAAAAGCTAGAGAAGAGAAATTAAAACTTGAGACTTCTATTCCTAGGAAGTTAGAAGATGGTTGGGAACCCATCATTAAGATGAAGGTCAATGATTTTGATTGTAATGCTTTATGTGATCTTGGTGCAAGTATTTCTGTTATGCCTAAGAAGATCTATGATATGCTTGACTTGCCACCATTAAAAAATTGTTATTTGGATGTTAATCTTGTTGATAATGCTATAAAGAAACCTTTGGGGAGGATTGATAATGTTAGCATTATGGTTAACAATAACCTTGTCCCCGTTGATTTTGTTGTCTTGGATATTGAATGCAATGCATCTTGTCCCATTATTTTGGGAAGACCTTTTCTTCAAACTGTTGGTGCTATTATTGATATGAAGGAAGGGAATATTAAATATCAATTTCCTCTCAAGAAAGGTATGGCACACTTCCCTAGAAAGAGAATGAAGTTACCTTATGAATCTATTATTAGAACAAATTATGATGTTGATGCTTCATCTCTCGATAATACTTGATTGACACTTTCTGCGTCTAGCTGAAAGGCGTTAAAGAAAAGCGCTTATGGGAGACAACCCATTATTTTACTTCTGCACTTTTGTTTTATATTTGAGTCTTGGAAGTTGTTAATACTGTAGCAACCTCTCCTTATCTTTATTTTATTGCATTGTTGTGCCAAGTAAAGTCTTTGATAGTAGGGTTGATACTAGATTTGGATTACTGCACAGAAACAGATTTCTTGCTGTCATGAAATTTAGCAGCCCCGTCTGTAAGTAACTCATAAAAATCTGCCAATTTACGTGCGTGATCCTCAGATATGTACGCAACTTTCATTAAATTTGAGCTTTTTCATCTGAGCAAGTTAAGTGCCCCAGAAAAATTCGTCTTTACGGACTGTTCTGTTTTGACAGATTCTGCCTTTTATTTCGCATTGCCTGTTTTGCTATGTTTGATGGATTTCTTTGTTCCATTAACTTTCAGTAGCTTTGTGCAATGTCCAGAAGTGTTAAGAATGATTATGTCACCTCTGAATATGTGAATTTTTGATTATGCACTAACCTTCTAATGACTTTGTTTTGAGTTTGGTGTGGAGGAAGTTTTCAAGGGTCAAGAGAGGAGGATGATACAATATGATCAAGAAGAGTGAAAAGTCTAAGCTTGGGGATTCCCCCGTGGTTCATCCCTGCATATTTTAAGAAGACTCAAGCATCTAAGCTTGGGGATGCCCAAGGCATCCCTTCTTCATCGACAACTTATCAGGTCACCTCTAGTGAAACTATATTTTTATTTCGTCACATCTTATGTGCTTTACTTGGAGCGTTTGTATGTTTTTATTTTTGTTTTTGTTTGAATAAAATTGGATCGTAGCATTCTTTGTGTGGGAGAGAGACACGCTCCGCTGTTGCATATGAACACATGTGTTCTTAGCTTTACTTTTAATGTTCATGGCGAAGGTTGAAACTGCTTCGTTCATTGTTATATAGTTGGAAACAAAAAATGCTTCATGTGGTACTTGGTATAATGTCTTGAATAATTTGATACTTGGCAATTGTTGTGCTCATATAGATCATGTTTAAGCTCTTGCATCATGTACTTTGCACCTATTAATGAAGAACTACATAGAGCTTCTGAAAATTTGGTTTGCATGATTGGTCTCTCTAGAGTCTAGATATTTTCTGGTGAGGTGTTTGAACAACAAAGAAGACAGTGTAGAGTCTTATAATGCTTGCAATATGTTCTTATGTAAGTTTTGCTGTACCGGTTTATACTTGAGTTTGCTTCAAACAACCTTGCTAGCCTAAGCCTTGTATTGAGAGGGATTACTTCTCGTGCATCCAAATCCTTGAGCCAAAAACTATGCCATTTGTGTCTACCATACCTGCCTACTACATGGTATTTCTCTGCCATTCCAAAGTAAATTACTTGAGTGTTACCTTTAAAATTCCGTTCTTTGTCTTTGCAATACATAGCTCATGGGAAAATAGCCTTAAAAACTATTGTGGTAAAGAATATGTAGCTTATGTATCTTATTTCTTATAAGTTGCTTGTTGAGCGGTAACCATGTTTCTGGGGACGCCACCAACTATTACACCTTTGTTGAATATCATGTGAGTTGCTATGCATGTTCGTCTTGTCCGAAGTAAGGGTGATTTATCATGATCAAATGGTTTGAGTATGCATATTGTTAGAGAAGAACATTGGGCCGCTAACTAAAGCCATGAATCATGGTGGAAGTTTCAGTTTGGACATTAATCCTCAATCTCTTATGAGAATATTACCTGTTGTTGAATGCTTATGCATTAAAGAGGAGTCCATTATCTGTTGTCTATGTTGTCCCGGTATGGATGTCTAAGTTGAGAGTAATCAAAAACGAGAAATCCAATACGAACTTTCTCCTTAGACCTTTGTACATGCGGCATAGAGGTACCCCTTTGTGACACTTGGTTGAAACATATGTTATGCAATGATAATCCATGTAAATCCAAGCTAATTAGGACAAGGTGCGAGCACTATTGGTAATCTATGCATGAGGCTTGCAACTTATAAGATGTCTTATGCATAACACATATGATTTATTACTACCGTTGACAAAATTGTTTCTATGTTTTCAAAATAAAAGCTCTAGCACAAAAATAGTAATCCATGCTTCCCTCTGCGAAGGGCCTTTCTTTTACTTTATGTTGAGTCAGTTTACCTACTTCTTTCTATCTTAGAAGCAAACACTTGTATCAAATGTGTGCATTGATTCCTACATACTTGCTTATTTGCATTCATCATATTACTTTGTGTTGACAATTATCCATGAGATATATCCATGATAAACATGTTGAAGTTGAAAGCAACTGCTGAAACTTATATCTTCCTTTGGGTTGCTTCAAAGCTTTCTACTAAGAATTTATTGCTTTATGAGTTAACTCTTATGCAAGTCTTATTGATGCTTGTCTTGAAAGTACTATTCATGAAAAGTCTTTGCTATATGATTCAGTTGTTTATTCATTGTCTTTACCATTGCTTCGAATCACTGCATTCATCTCATATGCCTTACAATAGTATTGTTCAAGATTATGATAGCATGTCACTTCAGAAATTATCCTTGTTATCGTTTACCTACTCGAGGGCGAGTAGGAACTAAGCTTGGGGATGCTTGATACGTCTCAAACGTATCTATAATTTCTTATGTTCCATGCTACTTTTATGATGATACTCACATGTTTTATACACATTTTATGTCATTATTATGCATTTTCCGGCACTAACCTATTGACGAGATGCCGGAGAGCCGATTGTTGTTTTCTGCTGTTTTTGGTTTCAGAAATCCTACAAAGGAAATATTCTCGGAATTGGACGAAATCAACGCCCAGGGTCTTATTTTTCCACGAAGCTTCCAGATGACCGAAGAGCATACGAAGTGGGGCCACGAGGTGGCCAGACCATAGGTCGGCGCGGCCTGGGTGGGGCCCGCGCCGCCCTATGGTGTGGGCTCCTCGTCAGCCCTCCGACTCTGCCCTTCCGCCTACTTATAGCCTTCGTCGCGAAAACCCCTGTACCGAGAGCCACGATACGGAAAACCTTCCAGAGACGCCGCCGCCGCCAATCCCATCTCGGGGGATTCGGGAGATCGCCTCCGGCACCCTGCCGGAGAGGGGAATCATCTCCCGGAGGACTCTTCATCACCATGATCGCCTCCGGATTGATGTGTGAGTAGTTCACCCCTGGACTATGGGTCCATAGCAGTAGCTAGATGGTTGTCTTCTCCTCATTGTGCTATCATGTTAGATCTTGTGAGATGCCTATCATGATCAAGATCACCTATTTGTAACGTTACATGTTGTGTTTGTTGGGATCCGATGAATATGGAATACTATGTCAAGTTGATTATCAATCTATCATATATGTGTTGTTTATGTTCTTGCATGCTCTCCGTTGCTAGTAGAGGCTCTGCCAAGTTGATACTTGTGACTCCAAGAGGGAGTATTTATGCTCGATAGTGGGTTCATGCCTCCATTGAGTCTGGGACAGTGACAGAAAGTTCTAAGGTTGTGGATGTGATGTTGCCACTAGGGATAAAACATCAATGCTTTGTCCAAGGATATTTTTGTTGATTACATTACGCACCATACTTAATGCAATTGTCTGTTGTTTGCAACTAAATACTGGAAGGGGTGCGGATGCTAACCTGAAGGTGGACTTTTTAGGCATAGATGCATGCTGGATAGCGGTCTATGTACTTTGTCGTAATGCCCTGATTAAATCTCATAGTAGTCATCGTGATATGTATGTGCATTGTTATGCCCTCTCTATTTGTCAATTGCCCAACTGTAATTCGTTCACCCAACATGCTATTTATCTTATCGGAGAGACACCACTAGTGAACTGTGGACCCCGGTCCATTCTTTTACATCTGAAATACAATCTACTGCGAACTCTGTTCTTTACTGTTCTTCACAAACAAACATCATCTTCCACACTATACATTTAATCCTTTGTTTACAGCAAGCCGGCGAGATTGACAACCTCACTGTTACTTTGGGGCAAAGTACTTTGATTGTGTTGTGCAGGTTTCACGTTGGCGCCGGAATCCCTGGTGTTGCGCCGCACTACACTCCGTCACCAACAACCTTCACGTGATCCTTGAATCCTACTGGTTCGATAACCTTGGTTTCTTACTGAGGGAAAACTTTCTGCTGTACGCATCACACCTTCCTCTTGGGGTTCCCAACGGACGTGTGCTTCACGCGTATCAGGTGCCACTTTGTCCACTTCCTCGCACATACCGCAGGGACCGCCCCTCCTCAGGAAGGAGCAGGACCCATGCAGGTTGAGGCTACTGGAGACAGCGAAGCCCCGGATCAGCAAAAGGCTGCCGGAGATAGTGACGTTCCGGATCAGCAAGAGGATGCTGGAGATAAAGAGGAATCAATCTTGGGCAACCTAAGCCCAACCTCAGACGATGCTACCACCTTGGACACGGAGGAATACAATCGCCTCACAAAGGAGCTGGAAGGTGATGAGGAAGCTGAAGCAGAATCCGCTCCGCCTAAGCAGGCCCTCGCAACCATAACTGGGCTGGAGCAAGAAACTGACGAAGAAGAAACTCCGACCGACATCGGACTCCTAGGCCCGTCCAACTCGGAGACTCCGCCCTCGCGTCCACGTTACCGCGTTGTGCCGGATTCCGAAGAATGGCATATCTCTGGGCACAAGGAAAACATGTCCGCAGAAGAGCTCGTCGAACAGGCAGGACGAGGCGCTATCGCGCACTCGGAAATCCTCGACAAACCAATAACTCCTGATGAAGCTGCAGATCCTGAAGCTCTAGAAGCAAAAAAGAAAGGAAATGTTGGCGACTGCCAAAGTATTTGCTAACACCGCAGCAGCAATGCTGGAGGAAAGGCAAGAGGCAGAAGAAGTGATGGAAAGTTTCCTCAAAAGAGAGCGCGAAGCTGTAGAATACTTGGAAGAGGCCAAAAAACTCCGAGCACGATGGGAAACCATCATAGAGGATGCTGGCAAGGAAGCAGACAGGATCCGTCGGGAAGCCATCGGCCCCCGCAAGATCAACTTTGCAACCCCCACGAATCAACAACCGCTCGCAACTCCAAAGGACAATATGAAGAAAGTTGCGGAGATCCTGGCCAAAAAAAGATGAGGCAATCGACATCGCTCACCTCCGCACGCTTATGGCTTCAGCAATGAAGCAACAGAGCAAGGCAGACATTTCGCGTAGATTGGAATCCAACTCGGATCTATGTGTATCCACCGCGCAGAAGGACGCCTCCGGAAGACAGAATCATGACGATGAATCGCGCACCGGATCCACGGAGCGCAGAAGGAAAACCAGAGAACATCCAAATCCGATCCCCGTACCCTCAAAAACACCTCCGACGGACCCAAGGAAGGGAAAGGATCCGATGTACACTGGTAGGGTCAAGTACCAAAACCCGTCACCTCCGCCGTGGAACCCGCATCCTCCTCCGCCTCCTCGCCGCCGTAGTCCAGCCGGAAACACCGGACCCCATGGGCCTGGTGGAATCAATATCCGCGATAACATGGATCCTCAGAGGAATCGGAACACGGAGTGTACGCCGGAACCTCGTCGGAGCCAGAACGAAGAACGTGAGCCTGAGCCCCGCAGAAGCCGGAATGAGGGAGGCGACCGCCATCACGGAGAAGGTAGCCACCGAAGCCGGAGTCAGCAGCGAGAAGGGCGTGATGAATCTGAAGGCGGAAGCAAAAGGTCCCACAGGCCCCCTCGCAGATCTCCCTCCCCACCACCCAGTGGAGGATATGGAGGCGGAGGCGGAGGCCGGAGATCTCGCTCCCGTTCACAATCTCCCTGCAACGGCCCACACGACGCAAGGGAACGTCTCAACGAATACAGATCTGAATACATTGGCCCAAAATGCTTTGGCAGGATGATCCGAGAGGAGCCCTATCCAAAAGGATTGAACCTTAAGCTACCCGGAAATCTGAAGCACTATGATAGAAGCGAAAGGCCCGATACCTGGATCGAAGACTACTTCAATGCAGTCAGCTTCGCCGGAGGGAACCAGAAAATAGCTTGCCATATGCTTCAGTTGTACCTTATTGGTCCAGCTCGTACCTGGCTCAGCGACCTCCCGGAAAACTCCATCTTTTGCTGGTTCGACCTGAAGATCGCCTTCAAAAAACACTTCAGGGGCACCTACAAAAGACCTGCCACAACAAGCGACCTACAAGCGTGTATCCATAAAAAAGGTGAAACTTCACGGAATTTCCTCACCCGATGGTTAGCAACCAGGAACGAGTGCGAGAATGTGGATAACCGCACAGCTATGCACGCCTTCATAGGTGGTCCGCAGAGGGGAGGACTGCTCCGGCACAAGCTTACTTGCCTGGTCAATGAAAACAATCTTTGGACGACATGATCGACATTGCAAGTACTCACACCACCGCTGATGATGATGCAGGTGGAGAACTTACTGCCACATCCATAACCCTGCACCAGCTTAAGAAGAACCGCGATAACGGTGGCGGCAGCAACAACAACAAGCGGAAGAATCCCCCTGATGACCAGAAGAGCGGCGGATCCGACATGGTTGCCATGGCGTTTCAACGCGGAGGTCAAGGGGGCGGAAGAGGCCGTGAACGTGGAGGTGGAGCCGGCAGGGGCCAGCAGCATGCTGACGAGTTCACAGCTGCGGGGTTCCGCGCTCCCCAAACTTATGAAGAGTATAGGGACATGTTGTGCCTGACCCACATGGATCCGGCTACTGGCAAGTCCTCGCATAATAACCACAACTTCAAGTGGGTCAATGACCAAAAGGGCGACCCGGAAGCAGGATACAAGCGCACCCGGAAGCACCGCCCACGCGACAAAGGAGGCAAGGGCAAGAACAAGGAAAAGGATGAGGATAGTTCCGAGGCGATGGACGAGGACGATGCTTCGCCGGATCCCAAAGAGGGCTCTGTGGCTAATAAGTCCAACCCCTTCATCAAAAAGAGTGTCGGAGCTTACCACACCTTCCTCAGAACTCCGACGGTCCAGGATAACAAATCGGCCCTCCGGATCTTGAATGTCACAGTTCCGGCTGTGCCGCAGTACGTCAAGCGGTCGGAAAGTCCCTGCACGTTCGACAGGGCGGATCACCCTACCATCATCCCAAAAGAGTGCTACGCCCTGGTTGTGAGTCCCCGCATTGATGGGTTTGACTTCTCCAAGTGCCTTATGGTTGGTGGAGCCAGCCTGAATATCATGTACCTGGAGACTCTGGAGAAGATGCAGCTCATTAAGGAACAGCTCAAGCACAGCACCACTGAGTTTCATGGTGTGGTTCTGGGTAAAAAAGCAAATTCTCTTGGCAGCATCAGACTTCCCGTGGCCTTCGGCGATGTTAATAATTTCCGCGAAGAGATGATCACGTTCAAGGTCATGCCCTTCAAGAGCTCCTACCACGTCATTTTTGGCAGGCCCACCTACCACAAGTGCCCTGCAAGGGCGTGCTACATCTATAACAAGCTCAAGATTCCAGGTCCTAACGGTATGATCACCGTATCCGGAGACTACAAGAAAGCTCGAGAGTGCGAGGTGGGCGAAGCCGCTTTCGCAGAATCTGTGATATCTGAAGAGGAGCTGCAAGGCTACAGTGCCGCGGTGGATCCAAAGGAGATGCATACCACCAAGAAGCAGATCTCCGAACAGAAAAATTCGTTCAAAGCCGCGATAGACACCAAGAAGGTCGACCTCAAGGTAGGAGACATCTCCAAGCAGGTGTCGGTCTGAGCCAACCTGGACCCAAATAGGAAGGCGCGCTCATCGTGTTCCTCCGAGCTAACATGGATATCTTCGCATGGCAACCTTCTGACATGTCCGGAGTACCAAGGGAACTCGCCGAGCACTACCTCAACATAAATCCGGGTGCCAAACCGGTGAAACAAGTTATGCGACGCTTTGGAGACAAGAAGCGCCGCGCCATAGGGATGGAATTAGCAAGGTTACTAGAGGCAGGTTTTGTAGTAGAATTTATCCATACTGATTGGGTCGCAAACCCCGTCCTTGTACCCAAAAAGAATTCTGAAATACTAAGAATGTGCATCACTCCGGCTTGAATAAGAATTGTCCGAAGTATCCGTTCCCCTTGCCGCGCATTGACCAAGTCATTGATTCGACGGCACGGGCGGAACTTCTGTATTTTCTTGACGCATATTCCGGGTATCACCAGATCCGGATAAAGAAGTCCGACCAAAGGCGACCTCGTTCATCACACCGTTTGTCACTTACTGCTACGTCACCATGCCTTTTGGTTTGAAAAATGCAGGTGCCACCTACCAGCGTACGATGCAGCGGTGCTTGAAGGACCAGATTGTCCAGAATGTACACGCATACGTCGACGACATCACGGTCATGACCCGGAAAGGATCCAATCTGATCAGCGACCTCACAGAAACCTTCGACAATCTCTGACGGTACAAGATGATGTTGAATCCCCTAAAGTGCGTCTTTGGCGTACCAGCCTGAAAACTCCTTGGCTTTATCGTGTCTCACAGAGGCATCGAAGTAAACCCGGAGCAAATCTAGACAATCATGTGCATCAAAAGGCCAACTTGTCTCAAAGATGTGCAACGACTAACTGGTTGCGTTGCTGCAATTAGTAGGTTTGTTAGCCGTCTTGGCGAGAAGGCACTACCTCTATACAAACTGCTGAAGAAAACGGACAAATTTGTCTGGGACGACGCAGCAGATGCAGCACTTCAGGGGTTGAAGGACATACTTACTTCCCCACCTATCTTGGCAGCTCCGGATGAGTCAGAGCCTATGCTCCTCTACCTGGCAGCCTCCAACAAGGTCATCAGTCTCGTTATCATGGTGGAGCGAAAGGAAGAAGGTCATGAATACGAATTCCAAAGGCCAGTCTATTACATTAGCGAGGTGCTGACGGAATCCAAACAACGATACCCTCACTTTCAGAAGCTAGTCTATGGCGTGTTCCTAGGCAGCCGGAAGCTGAGTCACTACTTCCAAGAGCATCCCATGACAGTTGTGAGCAAAGCTCCATTATCAACCATTCTTAACAACTCAGACGCAACAGGACGCATAGCAAAGTGGGGCATAGAACTATCCGCCTTCGACATCAATTACAAAGCTAGAACATCGATCAAGTCCCAAATATTGGCGGATTTCGTCACTGATTGGATCGAGGCTCTGGATGGCGAACCTGAGCCGGAACCTGAAACTTGGGTCATGCACTTTGAAGGATCCAAGCAACAACAAGGCTCGAGGGCTGGAGTTACACTGAAATCCCCCACCGGAGAAGAACTGCAGTACGTTCTGCAGATTCACTTCAAAGCTACAAACAATATGGCGGAATACGAGGCTCTACTACACGGTCTGCGCATCGCCAAGGAAATTGGGATCAAACACATCATATTCTGTGGAGATTCTGACTTGGTGGCACAACAAGTAGCCGAAACCTGGAACGCCAGAAACTCCATCATGGCGGCTTACAAAGACGAAGTTGATGAGATCGCCAAGTGCTTCCTCGGATATAAAGTCAAGTACGTCAGGAGAGATGATAACACAGCGGTAGATATGCTGTCCAAGCTCGGATCCGGCAGGAAACCCATTCTGCCCGGAATTTTCCTTGAGCATCTATGGATACCCTCGGTGAAGGGCACTAACCCGGAAAATCCAGATGTGGCCGTGTCTCCGGCTAAGGAGGTGATGGTAATCACCCCGGCTTGGACCCGACCTTTCTTGGATTACCTCATTGACCGCAAAAATTTGCCGGAGGATGAAGTCCTCGCACGACAGGTCGTCAGACGAGCAAGATCCTACACAATAGTTGATGGAATGCTCGACAAACGAAGCGCAAACGGGGTATTTCTGAAGTGCGTCTCAAATCAAGATGGCATCAAAATCCTCAGAGAGATCCATGCAGGTGATTGCGGGCATCATGCCGCTCCCAGATCCCTCGTTGCAAAAGCTTTCCGACAAGGTTTTTATTGGCTCACAGCCAAAGAAGATGCTGAGAAAATTGTGAAAACCTGCCGAGGTTGTCAGTACTATGCTATTCAACCAAATGCTCCGGCTCAGGAGCTGAAGACCATCTGTATCACTTGGCCGTTCGCGGTCTGGGGGCTCGACATGATCGGAAAACTGAAGAAATCATCTCCTGGCGGTTTTGAGTACCTCTTGGTCGCTATTGACAAGTTCAGTAAGTGGATCGAGGCAAAGCCAGTGAGAAAAGCCGATGGTGCTACGGCACTAAAATTCGTCCGCAGCCTCGTAGTGAGATACGACATCCCACACAGCATAATCACGGACAATGGCACGAACTTCGCTCAAGGAGAACTAAAGGATTATTGCAATGACGTAGGGATCCGGCTTGACCTTGCATCTGTGGCGCACCCACAGTCCAATGGGAAGGTCGAGCGAGCCAATGGCCTCATACTAGCCGGAGTTAAACCTCGCCTTGAAGAACCGCTGCACCGCGCAGCTGGATCTTGGGCTGAGGAGTTAGATTCTGTTCTGTGGAGTTTATGAACTACCCCTAACAGATCAACTAGATTTACCCCTTTCTTCCTAGTATACGGATCTGAAGTTGTGCTTCCCTCCAACATCATCCACGACTCCCCGCGAGTTTCCGCTTACAATAAAGAAACTGCTGACGAGGCTAGACAGCTATCTGTGGACCTGATCGAAGAAGCTCGGAATTTAGCTGACCAACGTTCCACCATCTACCAGCAGAAACTGTGACGCTATCACAGCCGTCGAGTTCGGAACCGCTCGTTCAAGGAAGGTGACTTGGTTCTCCGCCTTTGACATGTGAAAGAGCATAAGTTGCAATCTCCATGGGAAGGACCCTTCGTCATCAGCAAAGCGCTGCACAATGGATCTTACCATCTCGTCGATTTCCGCGAGATAAAGGATAGACCTGCCAATGCACCAGAAACGCAAGCGAGAGGATCCGGATGACATATACGATGAAATAGACCGCCCTTGAAATATAGCACAGCTACGTCCGTTCCACACTTAGCAATTTTCGCATTACATATTTTGTAATAGTTATGATACATGATCAATGAAATAAAGCATATGGTTCACTATTTAAGTCTTTTACCTTCTTTAGTTATTCATTTTTGGATTGTGTATGTTTTTCCGACTAAAACCGCAGAGCTGGATGTTTCCGCCTAAGCGTGTAAAAAAGTTGTGATTTTCAAAATCGTCCTATGGGACGTAAGTTTAAGTTTTCTAGTGGATGAGTTTTTCATTGCGAACTTATGGATTCCTGGTAGCGACTTCCAGCACCTTGGCTGGGGGCTTGTTTCCGCTGTTATTGACGGATTGCCATTGGGCTTCGTCGCCGACGGCGGGCATTTCCGGCTAAAGGTTTTCCGGCTCGTGGAAGGTCAAATGAGCAAGCCGGAAAACTTAGAAGCTAGCACTTGCTTTCAAATAACGAAACACGCATATAATATTAAACGGGTAGCAAGATAAGTTTTTTCGCCCATGCGCTTGTTTCACCCTAGCTACTTAATAATATTTAAGTTCTATTACAAACCCTCGATGGTGCCAAAATGATGCATTGTTTTTCCGCAGGAACAAGTTTTTTACTTCCCCTTGGTCGGAGAAGAATGGGCTTCATCATCAGTTCATGGCTTGTCTGTCTCCGCTTCCTTAGCCGGAGAAGAAACCACTTCATCATCACTATCTTCAGTTTGTTTTGTCGGAGAAGAGGCGCATGTATCATTGCCCTTGGACTTGTTCTTTTCTTTGGAGCTAGTCCAGGTGAACTCTTCAGATCCGGCTAGTCTGGCCTCTGCCTCGCGCTCCTTCTCCAGCTCCGCCTCGAGAGGCTCGTCTTCAGGAAGCACGACCTTGTCGTAAAATTCCTCATGGCGAATGCGCCGAGCGATCCTTGTATCATAACCACTTCAGGTGTCCAGAAGGGTATTTGCATCCGCATCCGGAGGAATTCCAGTAGTGGCCATATTGATGTCGAGGGTCAGAGCATGCTCTAGGCACATGGCCAAGGACATCTGGGCAGCGCCTCGGGCGGACGAAGATTGAGGATCGACAATCAGTTCCGGCAGAAGATACATCCTCTGAATAAGCTCACAGACGTCGCAGGTTCGTCTATCTTTAATCGCCAAATTATGGCAGATTTTGCGGCAAGCTGATGCGTCCCAAACGTATCTATAATTTTTGATGCTCCATGCTTGTTTTGTTACAATTCTTATATGTTTTATGTGCACTTTTCCACACTTTTTAGCATTTTATGGGACTAACCTATTAACGCAGTGCCGCAGTGCCGGTTCTCGTTTTCTGCTGTTTTTGTGTTTCAGAAAAGTTGTACATGAAAGTTTCTCGGAATTGGACGAAACAAAAGCCCATAGTCTTATTTTTCCGGGACGAAGACGGAGCCAGAAGGACACGCGCAGGGCGGCCCCACCCTTGGCCGCGCCTGGCCCATGTACTGGCGCCTCGTCGCCTCGTTTGCTCCGCCCTTCCGCCTATTTATTCCTCGTATTGGGAAAACCCTAGGGACCCGAGCCTCCATCCACGAAAAGTTGCGATGCCGCTGTCAACCGAAACCCTAGTTCGGGAGGGTTCTGCAGTCCATCCCGGTACCCAGCCGGAGAGGGAAATCACCGCCGGAGGCCTCTACATCGCCATGTCTTCATCCGAGGTGATGCGTGAGTAGTTCTCCACGGGACCATGGGTCGATAGCAGTATCTAGATGGCTGTCCTCTCCTTGTTGTGATTCATGTATAGATCTTGTGAGCTGCCTAACATGATCAAGATCATCTATTTGTAATTGCTACAGGTTGGTTTCATGTGGATCCGATTTATAGAGAGATTGCTTCGGTTGAGATTATGTATTATGTTATTATGATCTGGCATGCTCTCCGTTCTAGTGGTAGCGACTCCAAGAGGGAGTATTTATGCTCGATAGTGGGTTCATGCCTTTATTTAACCATGGGAAGTGACCTTGTTCTCTACGGTTGTAGATGTGCTGTTGCTACTACAGAGAAAATAGCGGTGTTCTATTCAAGGGTAGTTTCATCGTTTACTTTACACACATTGCTTAAAGCGATAGTCCGTTGCTTGCAACTTAATACTGGAGGGTGTCGCGGATGCAATCCTGAAGGTGGATTATTAGTCAAAGATGCAGTTGGATTACAGTCTATGTATATTGTTGTAATACCCGCATACTTTCATAGCATGTATTCTGCACCAACCATTAGCGTTGAATCTCTGTTTGTCAATTGCCCATCTATAATTTGTTTACCTAGCATATTTATTTTATTGGGGAGGCGCCTCTAGTGAACTGTGGACCCCGCTCCATCTTCTTTTAATTGCAATCTTCTACATCATTTTCCTGTTCTGTTTTCTGCAAACAATTCTTCTTCCACACGGTTCGTTTAATCCTTTGTTTTCAGCAAAACCAGTGAGCTTGACAACCTTGCTGAAAGTTGGGGATAAAGTACTTGGTTGTTTGTGTGCAGGTCTCCACGTTGCTGTTGACGCCGGCAGTGCGCCCTGCCACGAGTTGGTTCGCAACACCTCGGGAGAAAACGTTTTTCTCCTACTGGACGATAAAGCTTGGTTTCTTACTGAGATAAAACTTCCTGTTGTGCTCATCATACCTTCCTCTTGGGGTTCCACTCAACGTTGCGCATAAATTCTCCTTCATCAACTCCGCGCCCAGCAAGACTTTTTCTGGCGCCGTTGCGGGGGAGAAAAGCATCTCTTCTGCGAGGGGAGTCTCTCACTCTCAACTCTTTTACTTTGTTATTGTTTTGCTTGCATATTTTATTTTTACCTTGTTTGCATTTTATATCGAAAATCCAAAAAAAATTAGTATAGTTTTTGTTTGTGTTGTTTACTTTACTTTGCAAAATGAATGTCCCTGAAGTTGAGGTTCGTACTTTTAAGCAACAAGGGGGTGAAAGTTTCAAAGATGCTTGGTATAGAATATGTGATGCTCATCATAGACGTACTAAGAAATATTCTACTATAATTCTTCTTAGGAATTTCTATGTTGGTATTTCTACTTGGAATAGATATGTTCTAGATACTCTTATTGGTGGTAATTTCCTAGGTGCTCCCGCTTCGGAAGCCTATGTTTTAATTGAAAGTTTAGTAGTAAGTCCTCCCATTAATGTTGCTAAAACTGAGATCACTTTAGAAGAGGTGGTAAAAAGACTAGATTCTTTAGAGAAATGTTTACCCAATTTACTTTTTGATGCTATCCATACTAATGAGTTGATAGGAGGAATCAATAAAAAAAATTGCTGTTTTGGAGGGTAGCATTGCAAATGATGATAGAACTATTAGAATTGGTAAACTTGAAGAAGCTATGGAAACTTTGAGTTCAACTTTTTCCTCTCTTGGTTTCAAAAAGGAGAGAGGTTTCGTTGGGAAATTTATGTATGTCCCTAAGGCACCCAAACCAAAAACCCATGATATGTTTAAATTTGATAAAACTTTTAGTGCAACTAAGAGTAAATTGCATGTTGAATCTTCAGAGGTGTCTACGGTACTTGATGATACAAATGGTGTTTTGGAAGAAGTAACTGATCTTGATGCTTTACCTCTTGATAATACTTGATTTGCACCATTTCTGCGTCTAGCTTAAAGGCGTTAAAGAAAAGCGCTTATGGGAGACAACCCATGTTTTATTTCTGTTATTTTTGCTTTGTTGAGTCTTGGAAGTTATTTCTACTATAATAACCTCTCCTTATCGTTTTTATTTCGTTTTTGTGCCAAGGGTAGCCTCTAATAGAAAGAAAGCAGTGTTTGGGGTATTTGCAATTCTGAAACAGATTCTGTGCTGGTCACGAAAAACATTCTTAAAAATCGCCAGAACATTATTTTGAGCTGCAAATGAGCTGCATTTTTATATTTGAGACACAGAACTATTTCTTTAATTTCGATCTTTGCCTGCTGGTCTGTTCTGACATATTTCTGCCATGTTTGCATTTGCG
The DNA here is from genome assembly GCF_022539505.1 of Lolium rigidum. Classification (NCBI taxonomy): domain Eukaryota; kingdom Viridiplantae; phylum Streptophyta; class Magnoliopsida; order Poales; family Poaceae; genus Lolium; species Lolium rigidum. Next base: position 176,255,350 of record NC_061510.1, read on the forward strand.
TCTTATGCTTCGTCTTTTTGAGTTCTTTTGTGAAAAAGAGCTTTGGGAATAAGTAGCTACAGTAGCATAGTTAAAATGAGTGTTTGATATGTGCCATTACTGAAGCCTTGCTGGTTCGATATATTTTTATTTGCACTAATGTTGCTAATCAATTGTGCTCAGTTTTGTGTGCAGGAAGTTTTCAAGTGTAGGGAGAGAAGAATGATGCAATAAGATGAAGCATGGACAAGCGCTCAAGCTTGGGGATGTCCCCTGGACCCCCAAGAAATATCCAAGAAGTACAAGCGTCAAAGCTTGGGGATTCCCAAGGCATCCCCTCTTCATCAACAAAAAGCACCAGGTCATTTTTCAACACGCTATATTTTTATTCCTTCATGTGATATGTGTTATCCTTGGAACGTCTTTAGTTTTTGCTGTGTGTTTACTTTCAATAGAGTTGGATCCCATCATTCATGTTTACTTTGGAGTGAGACACGCTCCACCGCTTTGCATATTTACTTTGGAGTGAGACACGCTCCGCTGTTTTGCATGTTTATTTTGGAGTGAGACACGCTCCACTGTTATGCATTTTGCGTTGGAGAGAGACACGCTCCACTTTTAATTTATTTGAGTTTCAATAGCTCTCTGGACATTTACTTGTTTTTCATATATGAGAGTTGTTTGGTTTCATTTGGTTGGCGTTGGAAGCATGAAAAAAGTTTTATGTGTATGTGATTGATGACCCATAAGTATAGGGGGTGTATCGTAGTATCTTCGATAAGTAAGAATGTCGATCCCAACGAGGAGCAGAAGGTGTTGACAAGCAGTTTCGATGAAGGATTCACTGTAAATGCTCACAGACAAGTATTCAGGGGGTTTTGATGTAACGGATGAATAAAGTACAAGTAAGTAAAATGCAAGAGAAATAATTGCAGCGAGTGGCCCAATCCTTTTTAGCACAAAGGACAAGCCGGTTTGTTTACTTATAATGACCAAACGTTCTCGAGGACACACGGGATTTTAGTCTAGTGCTTTCGCTACATACGAGCTGATTAATCTTCATTGTTTTGATAAGTGTTGTGTGGGTGAACCTATGCTAATGTACCGCCCTTCCTAGGACTAATACATACTTGTGATTATACCCCTTGCAAGCATCCGCAACTACAAGAAAGTAATTAAGATAAATCTAACCACAGCCTTAAACTCGAGATCCTCGCGATCCCTCCCCGCATCGATATACCAACGGGGGCTTAGGTTTCGTCACTCCGGCAACCCCGCAATTGGCAAACGAGTACAAGATGCATTCCCCTAGGCCCATAAATGGTGAAGTATCGTGTAGTCGACGTTCACACGACACCACTAGAAGAATAACACCACAACTTAAATATCATAACATTGAATACTACTCAACCATAATTCACTACTAACATTTAGACTTCACCCATGTCCTCAAGAACTAAACGAACTACTCACGAGACATCATATGGAACATGATCAGAGGTGATATGATGATGAATAACAATCTGAACATAAACCTGGATGGCGGTGACGATGGCGTCGATTTCCCCCTCCGGGAGGGAATTTCCCCGGCGGATTCCTGCCCGCCGGAGAGCTCTTTTCTCTCTGGTGTTCTCCGCCCCGCAGAGGCGGCCGTGGCTCTTCGCGACGTACCCTCTGGAGCTTAGGTTTTCGGGACGAAGGGTTTCGCGAAGAAAAGGAGGCGAAAGGGGCTGTGGGGCCCCCACACCACAAGGTGGCGCGGCCGGGCCATGGGCCGCGCCGCCCTATGGTCCGGGCCCACCCCGGGTCCAGCTGGCTCCCCTTCCGGCTTCCTTCGTCATCCGGAAAAATAGGATTTTTGGTGTAATTTCCTTCCACGGTTGATCTTCCGAAATATTGCATCCCGACGGTGCTTTTTCCAGCGAGAATCCCGGCTCCGGTGCGCGATCTCCAAATAATCATGAAACATGCAAAATAGATGAAATAACATAAGTATTGTGTCCCAATATGAAATATATCAATGAATAACAGCAAATTATGATATAAAATAGTGATGCAAATTGGACGTATCAACTCCCCCAAGCTTAGACTTCGCTTGTCCCCAAGCGAAACTGAACTCGGTGAACAGGGCCACATGTTTATGGAGTGAAGAGTCGATAAATAAAATACGGACAAGAAGCATCATATTCATTCACACAAGACATTATAGTAAACAACTTCCTCATATAACTCAACTTGAAACAAGTATAAGGTAATCACAAATAAAGGTGCATAAGGAATCATAATTGGTGATGGCAAACTTTGTTCTTGGTCAGAGAACATTTAACAGATTATACTTATCTATTGAGCAGCGCTCTCATATTAAAGCTTATGGTAAACTTGCATACTCAATCATATTAATCATTGATGACTTTCAAAGCTATATTCATTCAGGTAAAACTTGTACTAAACAAGAAAGAGTAAAGACATGATGAAGCAAATCACAATATAATAATTTGATCACAACAACTCAAATGCTTGCTTGAGATGGAGGGAAATAGGTTTACTGACTCAACATAAAGTAAAAGACAGACCCTTCGCAGAGGGAAGCAGGGATTAAATCATGTGCTAGAGCTTTTTCAGTTTTGAAATCATATAAAGAGAATAAAAGTAAAGTTTTGAGAGGTGTTTGTCGTTGTCAACGATTGGTAGCGGGTACTCTAACCCCCTTGCCAAACAGACCTCCAAAGAGCGGCTCCCATGAAGGACGTTATCTCTACCAGCAAGGTAGATCATCCCTCTTCTCTTTTGTTTACACATGTATTTTAGTTTATTTAAGGATGACACTCCCCCAACCTTTGCTTACACAAGCCATGGCTAACCGAATCCCCGGGTGCCTTCCAACAATCTCATACCATGGAGGAGTGTCTATTGCAAAATTAAGTTGCTTACTGATGAATCAGAGCAAAACACGTGAAGAGAATTATTAATGAAAGTTGATTAATTGGGGCTGGGAACCCCGTTGCCAGCTCTTATTGCAAAATTATAGGATAAGTGGATGAAGCCACTAGTCCATTAGTGGAGGCTGCCTAACAAGACTGAAAGATAAAACACCACATACTTCCTCATGAGCTATAAAACATTGACACAAATAAGAAGTAATAAATTTTGAATTGTTTAAAGGTAGCACATGAAGTATTTACTTGGAATGGCAGAAAATACCATGCAGTAGGTAGATATGGTGGACACAAATGACATAGGTTTGGGTTCAGGTTTGGATGCACGAGAAGTATTCCCTCTCAGTACAGGTCTTTGGCTAGCAAGGTTAAATAGCAAGCATAAGAGTTGAGGGAAACAAACAAATATACATGTGATAGAAACAATCATGCATCTTACTTGTAAGCACAAATAGTTTTAACTTCAGAATACTAAGCTAAGAACTGATAAGAAAGATAATAACACCTTCTACATGTATTTCCTCTATTCTTCTTAAATTCAAAGTGTTGTTGAGCTTGACCATTGCTAAGTTTGCCACAACCAAATAGATTTACTCAATGCTCCCAAAGTGGTACCAATACTAAAATCAAGATCAATCATATAGTAGAAGTTGCAAACTAAAATAAGGTGTGCAATATGTAAATGATAAGACTTCTCATTAATATTCCATAACGATAACTCACACCAAGGGATACATAGACAAACTAAAGGAGAGATACTTCCACACCGCAACCCATCTTATACGATAACTTCCCTACTCATGATATGACACTACTTGATAGTAAAAAGTAAAAGGTAGTGATGATGTGATACCGCGGCACTCCCCAAGCTTGGAACAAACCAAGGGGATGCCAATACCGATGATGAATCAATCCTTTGGCGATGGTGGTGATGAATTCCTCACAATCTTCTCCACAAGCTCCTGAAGCTCGTCAATCTTGTACATGAGATTGCGGATCATCTCCGAATTGTGCTCGACGCGATTAAGAAGTATGTCCGACGGCGAGTCCCAATTCTTGGAGTTATTTCCCCACCCTTCAGCTTCAGGCTTCGTCCTTCCTGCAGTGTTAGAACGATCTATATCCCAATTGCTAGGCAATGCTGCCTTGGGAGTCCTTTCAATTTGATTATTGTAGATTAGATTGCGGAAGGGATGGTAAGTGCCTGAAGAAGATGTCCTTGGAGCTAGGTAATGACGTGGAAATCCTCCTCCGGTGCTAATCCGTGCGCTCTTCTTGGTATTGAACGGGTTTGACACCACTCCGATGCTTGCAATGGTGGTGCGCGGGCGTACTTGCGGCACTTCTTCGACTTCCTCTTCATCCTCCTTCACTTCTTCCTTCAACTCGGGGTCTTGAGTACCTTCCTCCGAAGGCTCCTTGTCCTTGTTGTGGGAGACCATGGTGCTTCTAGATTGAAAATAGATCCTGGCAGAAACAGCTCGAAACAAAACACGTCGAGAAAACGATATACGGACCTCCAGGGGTCCGGGGGATTATATAGTAAAAATTTTCAGAACAAACGGAAAGTACCAGGTCGAACCAGAGTCGGAAAGGGGCGACGAGGCGGTGTCCTCATAGGTCGGCGCGGCCAGGCTGGGGCCCGCGCCGGCCTATGGGGGCACGCCCTCGTGCGTCTCCTCCACTCCGTTTCGATCTCGTAATTTTTCATATTTTCCAAAAATAGCAAAAATATTGTTCGGAAAGTAAATTGCGTACTTTTCATTACCAGTACTGTTACCTATTCAAAGTCGAGTTCTGGCGGACTGTCAATTTGTCCTTTGATGAAAGCCTCCAGTGTTTCCACTTGAATAATATCAACATCAACATTATAAGAATCACCAGAGATATAATGTTTGAGTCTTTGTCCATTCACCACTTGCGTAGCATTGCCTTGGAGAGAGCTAATTTTAATTGCTCCTGAACGATACACCTCCTCAACAACATATGGTCCTTCCCATTTCGAGAGTAATTTCCCTGCAAAGAATCTGAGACGAGACCGATACAATAGGACTTTATCCCCAATATTAAACTCTCTTTTGATAATCCTTCTATCATGCCATTTCTTAAATTTCTCTTTAAAGAGTTTAGCATTTTCATAAGCTTCACTTCTCCATTCATCTAGAGAACTTAATTGCAGCAACCTCTTATTACCGGCTAGTTTAGGATCTTTATTTAGTTCTCTAACAGCCCAATAAGCTTTGTGCTCTAGTTCTAAAGGTAAATGACAAGCTTTTCCATAAACCATTTTATAAGGTGACATTCCCATGGGGTTTTTATAAGCAGTTCTATAAGCCCATAGTGCTTCTTTCAATTTACTAGCCCAATTCTTTCTAGATTTATTAACGGTCTTTCCCAAAATAGATTTAATTTCCCTATTTGATAATTCTACTTGACCACTAGTTTGAGGGTGATAAGCGGAAGCAATTCTATGATTAATTCCATACCTAGCAAGAGTTTTTCTAAAACCTCCATGAATAAAATGAGAACCTCCATCAGTCATAATATATCTAGGTACTCCAAATCTAGGAAAAATAATATCTAAAAGCATTTTTAAAGAGGTCTCACCGTCAGCACTTTTTGTAGGTATGGCTTCCACCCATTTAGTAACATAATCAACAGCAACAAGTATACGAGTGTTACCTTCTGAAGAGGGAAAAGGTCCCATGAAGTCAAATCCCCAACAATCAAATGGTTCAATAACAAGAGTATAATTCATAGGCATTTCATTGCGTCTGGAAATATTACCAACCCTTTGACATTCATCACAAGATAAAATAAACTTCCTTGCATCTTTGAAGAGAGTTGGCCAATAAAAACCTGATTGTAGAACCTTTTGCGCGGTTCGTCTCCGCGTGATGTCCTCCATAAGCACTACCATGACATTTACTCAATATCTCTTGTTGTTCATATTCGGGAACACATCTTCGCAGAATACCATCCACTCCTTCTTTATATAAGTGTGGGTCATCCCGAAATAATGCCTCAAGTCATAAAAGAATTTCCTCCTTTGCTGAGCTGAAAAGGTTGGAGGCAAGTACTTGGAAACAATAAAGTTAGCATAATCAAGCATACCAAGGACCTGTCTCGCGAGCTCACCTTTATTACAGCCAATTGTTCATTTGGAAAACTATCATTAACGGAACAGGATCATAAGCAATATTTTCCAATCTAGACAAATTATCAACGAACAGGATTATCAGCACCTTTCCTATCTACAATATGCAAATCAAATTCTTGCAAAAGAAGTACCCATCTAATAAGCCTTGGCTTAGCATCTTTCTTTGTCATAAGGTATCTAATTGCAGCATGATCAGTATGAATCGTGACTTTTGAATCAACAATATAAGATCTAACTTTATCACAAGCAAAGACTACAGCTAATAATTCTTTTTCAGTTGTAGCATAATTTCTTTGAGCAGCATCAAGAGTCTTACTAGCATAATGCATAACATTCAGTTTTTTATCTACTCGCTGTCCAAGAACAGCGCCTACAGCAAAATCACTAGCATCACACATAATTTCAAAAGGCAAATTCCAATCAGGAGGTTCAACTACAGGAGCAGCTTGTTAAGGCTTTCTTTAGAGTTTCAAAAGCTTCCTTACAATCATCATCAAAAACAAAAGGTACATCTTTTTGAAGAAGATTAGTAAGAGGCTTTGAAATCTTGGAGAAATCTTTAATAAATCTCCTATAAAACCCAAGCATGACCAAGAACACTACGAATACCTTTAACATCCCTCGGATAGGGCATCTTCTCAATTGCTTCAACTTTAGCTCTATCAACTTCAATACCTCTCTCGAAATTTTATGTCCCAATACAATTCCTTCATTAACCATAAAGTGGCATTTCTCCCAATTAAGAACAAGGTTAGTTTCTTCACATCTCCGCAAAACTTTATCAAGGTTTCGCAAGCAACTATCAAAAGAATTCCCATAGACGGAAAAATCATCCATGAATACTTCCACAATACTCTCACAAAAACCATGAAAAATAGCAGACATGCATCTTTGAAAAGTAGCAGGAGCATTACATAAACCAAAAGGCATACGCCTATAAGCATAAGTTCCATAGGGACAAGTAAAAGTGGTTTTCTCTTGATCTTTAGTTTTAACAAGCAATTTGTGAAAACCCGAATAACCATCAAGAAAGCAAAAATGAGTATTTTTAGATAACCTTTCTAACATTTGATCAATAAAAGGCAAAGGGTAATGATCTTTTTTAGTAACCTTATTAACTTTTCGATAATCAATGCACATTCTATACCCTACAACTACTCTTTGAGGTATGAGCTCATCATTATCATTAGGCACAACATTCATTCCTCCTTTCTTAGGAACGCAATGCACAGGACTAACCCATCTACTATCAGCAATAGGATATATAATACCAGCTTCAAGAAGTCGTAATACCTCATTTCTTACCACATCCTTCATCTTAGGAATTAGACGACGCCGAGGTTCAACAACAGGCTTCGCATCATCTTCCATATTAATGGCGTGTTGGCAAATAGAGGGAGAAATCCCCTTCAAGTCATCAAGAGTATAGCCAATAGCACCTCGGTGTTTCTTCAATATTTGCAATAATCTTTCTTCTTCAAACTCTGTAAGCTTAGAACTAATAATAACAGGATATATTTTCTTATCATCAATATGAGCATATTTAAGATTATAGGCAAAGGCTTTAAATCAAAAACAGGATCTTCCTTTGGTGGCGGTGTTGTACCCAAATCTTCCACCGGTAAATCATGCTTGAGAATAGGTTGGCGAAGAAAAATTTCCTCAAGCTCATCTCTTTCTTTCCTAAAAACTTCACTCTCGCTATTCTCCAAATGTTGCTGCAAAGGATTATTAGGAACAAGAACAATAGATGCACACTGCTCCATCTTAAAATCATTACTAGGCAAATCAGCTTTATAAGGAGTTTTGGTAAATTTAGAGAAGTTAAACTCATAAGATTCACCAGCAAATTTAGTCAAAATTTTCTCTTTCTTGCAATCTATAATAGCTCCACAAGTATTTAGAAAAGGTCTACCAAAAATGATAGGACAATAATCACTAGCAGCAGAACCATGTACCAAAAAGTCAGCAGGATATTTAATCTTACCACATAGAACTTCCACATCTCGAACAATACCAATTGGAGAAATAGTTTCCCTATTGGCCAGCTGAATAACCACATCAATATCTTCAAGTTCACAAGAACCAATTTCGTGCAATATCTCCGTGTAAAGCTCATAAGGAATAGCACTAACACTTGCACCAATATCACATAAACCATAATAGCAATGATCACCAATTCTAACAGATAGCATAGGAACACTAACTTGTTTGGGTTTATTAGGATGTGAAACAATATTAGAAGCATCTTCACGGAAAATAATATGACCATCCTCCACATTTTCAGTCACAAGATCTTTAACTATTGCAACAACAGAGTTCAACTTTTATTTGTTCTTCAGGTTCTATAGGTTTCTTTTCACTTTTATGAACCGCACTATTTATAACAGAGTACCCCTTCATTTTAGCAGGAAAGGGAGTTTTTTCAATATAAGCTTCAGGAATAACATGATCAGCAGTTTCAACTACAACACACTTATTAATAGATGAATCAATTTTATCTTTATACGGTTCATGATACTTGTCAAAATTCTTCTTAGGAAATTCATAATGAGAGGCAAAAGCTTTATAAAGATTTGCAGCAACTTGAGAATCAAGACCATATGTAGCACTCATATTACGAAATTTATCAGTATCCATAAAAGCTTCAATGCATTTATAATCATAAATTATACCTGATTCTCTATCCTTGTCGTTCTCCCAACCTTCGGTATTTTCTTGGATCCGATCAAGAAGGTCCCTTTTAAACTCTTCTTTGTTGCGTGTAAATGATCCAGAACAAGAAGTATCCAGAAAGGTCTTGTCTTGAAAAGAAAGTCTTGCATAGAAATTATCAATAATAACATTACCAGGAAGCTCATGAATGGGGCATTTGAGCATTAAAGACTTCAATCTCCCCCAAGCTTGGGCAATACTTTCTCCATCATGAGGCCATAAATTATATATGCGGTTCCGATCTTTGTGAATTTCACTTGGAGGATAAAATTTGGAATAAAATAAAGGCACAATGTCCTCCCAATCAAGAGAATCACCATTCTTCAGCAATTTATACCAATGCGCCGCTTTACCAGACAGCGATATCGAGAATAGTTTCTTTCTAACTTCATTCATAGCAATACCTGCACATTTGAATAACCCGCATAATTCATGCAAAAACAGTAAATGATCACCAGGATGGACAGTTCCATCCCCTTCATAGCGGTTATCCATAACACGTTCAATAATTTTCATAGGTATTTTATATGGTATTACTTCCTCACCCGGCGCCTCATCCACTACCGTTGCAGTAGTAGTAGATTTCCCAAATAGAAATTGAAGAGAAGATCTCTCCATAATGACTTATAGCAACGAGCAGTAAATAAAATCAGCACAAACAAGTAAAGGTTTTCCTTACCAATTCCACTTACCAATAGCGCTTCACTCCCCGGCAACGGCGCCTAGAAAATAGTCTTGATGACCCACAAGTATAGGGGGTGTATCGTAGTATCTTCGATAAGTAAGAATGTCGATCCCAACGAGGAGCAGAAGGTGTTGACAAGCAGTTTCGATGAAGGATTCACTGTAAATGCTCACAGACAAGTATTCAGGGGGTTTTGATGTAACAGATGAATAAAGTACAAGTAAGTAAAATGCAAGAGAAATAATTGCAGCGAGTGGCCCAATCCTTTTTAGCACAAAGGACAAGCCGGTTTGTTTACTTATAATGACCAAACGTTCTCGAGGACACACGGGATTTTAGTCTAGTGCTTTCGCTACATACAGACTGATTAATCTTCATTGTTTTGATAAGTGTTGTGTGGGTGAACCTATGCTAATGTACCGCCCTTCCTAGGACTAATACATACTTGTGATTATACCCCTTGCAAGCATCCGCAACTACAAGAAAGTAATTAAGATAAATCTAACCACAGCCTTAAACTCGAGATCCTCGCGATCCCTCCCGCATCGATATACCAACGGGGGCTTAGGTTTCGTCACTCCGGCAACCCCGCAATTGGCAAACGAGTACAAGATGCATTCCCCTAGGCCCATAAATGGTGAAGTATCGTGTAGTCGACGTTCACACGACACCACTAGAAGAATAACACCACAACTTAAATATCATAACATTGAATACTACTCAACCATAATTCACTACTAACATTTAGACTTCACCCATGTCCTCAAGAACTAAACGAACTACTCACGAGACATCATATGGAACATGATCAGAGGTGATATGATGATGAATAACAATCTGAACATAAACCTTGGTTCAATGGTTTCACTCAATAGCATCAATAACAAGTAGAAATCAACACCGGGAGAGTTTCCCCTATCAAACAATCAAGATCAAACCCAAATTGTTACAGCGGTGACGAGGTGCTGCGGTGGAGATGGAGGTGATGATGATGAAGATGATGGTGATGGTGATGGAGATGATGTCCAGCTCGATGGCGGTGACGATGGCGTCGATTTCCCCCTCCGGGAGGGAATTTCCCCGGCGGATTCCTGCTCGCCGGAGAGCTCTTTTCTCTCTGGTGTTCTCCGCCCCGCAGAGGCGGTTGTGGCTCTTCGCGACGTACCCTCTGGAGCTTAGGTTTTCGGGACGAAGGGTTTCGCGAAGAAAAGGAGGCGAAAGGGGCTGTGGGGCCCCCACACCACAAGGTGGCGCGGCCAGGCCATGGGCCGCGCCGCCCTATGGTCTGGGCCCACCCTGGGTCCAGCTGGCTCCCCCTTCTGGCTTCCTTCGTCATCTGGAAAAATAGGATTTTTTGTGTAATTTCCTTCCACAGTTGATCTTCCGAAATATTGCATCCTGACGGTGCTTTTTCCAGCAGAATCCTGGCTCCGGTGCGCGATCTCCAAATAATCATGAAACATGCAAAATAGATGAAATAACATAAGTATTGTGTCCCAATATGAAATATATCAATGAATAACAGCAAATTATGATATAAAATAGTGATGCAAATTGGACGTATCAGTGATGCAAATGGAAGCATTTTTAGACTTTGGCATAGTTATTTTTTGCATATCTTGCTATGTGTTATTCTCATGATGAGCTTGTTAATTATGTTTTCATTGTGATTAGTCTAAAATACTGAGAGTGTTTAGTGTGCCATGGAAGGTTTCATGCATTGTTTTTAGCATACAATAGAAAAGCATAATATTGTGGTATATATTCTCTTGCGAATGTTTTTTATTTGGGTCAACTTGGCACATATTTTGCAACATGTTATGACTACATTCCAGTAAATTATTGCCTCTATGATCATTTAGTTTGCAACTTGTGTATCACTTTATGCTTTGATTAATATATTTTGTCGTTGTGCATGATTATGGCCATTATGCTCTCTTAGTTGGTCGCACCCGGTCTTTTTCTAGCCTCCATTTGTGTGAGTATTTTATTCATGCATCCAACCACCAAAAACCAAATATGCCAAAGTGTCCACCATATCTACCTATATGTGGTATTTCATTGCCATTCCATAGTAGTTTGCTCATGTGCTACCTTTAAATTTCAAAGTATTATATTTTTGTTGCTCATGGGAAAGTAGTCAAAAATGACTATTGTGCCTAGCGTGTGTTCCTTGTGTAACCGTAGCTCTTTTAAGTTGCTTGTTGTGTGATAACCATTGAAATATCGGGGACACCTCAGCGTGCTTTGCCGCTGAATATCATGTGGGTTGCTATGCATGTTCATCTTGTCTGAAATGAAGGAGATTATCCATGCAAAATAGTTTGAGTATACATTTTTTTTGTTAGAGAAGAACATTGGGCCGCTAACCAAAGCCATGTATCATGGTGGAAGTTTCAGTTGGACAAATCCTCAATCTCTTATGAGAAAGCTTCTAGCAATAAAAAATAAGAGGAGTCCATTTATCTGTTGCTCGTGTCGTCCCGGTATGGATGTCCCAAGTTGAAGATGCTTTAAAAATGAGGAATCAAAGCAATGCATCTCCTAGGATCTTTGTACAGGAGGCACGGGGGTACCCCTTTGTGATACTCGATTAAAACAACTTGTATGTGATGAGAGCTGATGGTGATCCGAGGTGAGTAGGACGAGGTGTGAGCACTAGTAGCAATTATGCACGAGGCTTGCGATTTAGAAGTAGCACTTTTGCACAACCCATATGCTTTGTACTTACCGTTGACATCATCCACCTCTCAAAAGTGCATTTTATACTCTTGTTGTTTCAATAAAAAGCCCTAGCACATGAGTGATCTTACTTGCCTCTCAAAGAGAGACCTTCTTTTACTTTTATGTTGAGTCTCCACCTTCTAGTTTATGCACCACTTATGAGAGCATAGTTGTCATTCTTAGTTTTATGTGCATGGTCCCAAGATTTTATTGATTGATTCATAATTATGGTATTGCTTGTTCAAACTTTTTGTTTCTAGTCATCCTTATAATCTTTTAAAGGTGTCCAAGCATGTATGTTTTGCTTCCACTTATGGGACAAGCTGAGTACCACTTTATTATGTATCTATGCTATGGTCTTGACAATCACTTTGCTTTCCATGCACGTTATACATTTTATTTTGTTTGATTACTATTCATGTTTTAGCATGGTTATTAAGTTTCATTGTTTGATTATATCTATCATGCTTATGTTAGGATTCTATGATTCCAGCTATGTTTTCTTTTACACTTAGATTGATCAAAGTAGTGTGACAGCATGTCACCTCAAAAATTATTTGTTTGTTATCACTTACCTACTCGAGGACGAGCATGAGTTAAGCTTGGGGATGTTGATACGTCCCAAACGTATCTATAACTTTTGATGCTCCATGCTTGTTTTGTTACAATTCTTATATGTTTTTTGTGTACTTTTCCACACTTTTTAGCATTTTCTAGGACTAATCTGTTAATGCAGTGCCAGTTCCTGTTTTCTGCTGTTTTTGTGTTTCAGAAAAGTTGTACATGAAAGTTTCTCGGAATTGGACGAAACAAAAGCCCAGAGTCTTATTTTTCCGGGATGAAGACGGAGCCAGAAGGACACGCGTAGGAGAGCTGCCACGTGGCAGTACATAGGGCAGGCGCGGCCCCACCCTTTGTCGCGCCTGGCCCATGTACTGGCGCTTTGTCGCCTCGTTTGTTATGCCCTTCCGCCTATTTATTTCTCGTATCGGGAAAACCCCAGGGACCCGAGCCTCCATCCCCAAAAAGTTCCGACGCCGCCGTCAACCGAACCCTAGTTCGGGAGGGTTCTGCAGTCCATCCCGGCACCCTGCCGGAGAGGGAAATCACCGCCGGAGGCCTCTACATCGTCAAGTCTTCATCCGAGGTGATGCGTGAGTAGTTCTCCATGGGACCATAGGTTCATAGCAGTAGCTAGATGGTTGTCCTCTCCTTGTTGTGCTTCATGTATAGATCTTTTGAGCTGCCTAACATGATCGAGATCATCTATTTGTAACTGCTACATGTTGGTTTGATGTGGATCCGATTTATAGAGAGATTGCTTTGGTTGAGATTATGTATTATGTTATTATGATCTTGCATGCTCTCCGTTCTAGTAGATGCTCTGGCCAAGTAGATGCTAGCGACTCCAAGAGGGAGTATTTATGCTCGATAATGGGTTCATGCCTCTATTTAACCATGGGAAGTGACCTTGTTCTCTACGGTTGTAGATGTGCTATTGCTACTAGGGAGAAAACAGCGGTGTTCTATTCAAGGGTAGTTTCATCGTTTACTTTACACATATTGCTTAAAGCGATAGTCCGTTGCTTGCAACTTAATACTGGAGAGTGTCGCGGATGCAATCCTGAAGGTGGATTATTAGTCATAGATGCAGTTGGATTACAGTCTATGTATATTGTTGTAATGCCTGCATACTTTCATAGCATGTATTCTGCACCAAGCATTAGCGTAGAATCTCGGTTTGTCAATTGCCCATTTGTAATTTGTTTACCCAACATATTTATTTTATTGGGGAGGCGCCTCTAGTGAACTGTGGACTCCGGTCCTTCTTCTTTTAATTGCAATTTTCTACAACATTTTCATGTTATGTTCTTTGCAAACAATTCTTCTTCCACACGGTTCGTTTAATCTTTGTTTTCAGCAAAACCAGTAAGCTTGACAACATTGCTGAAAGTTGAGGACAAAGTACTTGGTTATTTGTGTGCAGGTCTCCACGTTGCTGCTGACGCCGGCAGTGCCCCTACCACGAGTTGGTTTGAAACACCTTGGGAGAGAACGTTTTTCTCCTACTGGTCGATAAACCTTGGTTTCTTACTGAGGGAAAACTTCCTGATGTGCTCATCATACCTTCCTCTTGGGGTTCCACTCAACGTTGCACATAAATTCTCCTTCATCAACTCCGCGCCCAGCACAAGCTGAGATTAAGTCCTTGCAATCCTCTCCGGCTAGCTGGATGAGATCATCGTGCGGAAATAGTTCACGACGGGTTTCGTCATACCCAAGTGGATCTATAAAAATCAAAAAGTTCAACAGGGTGAGACATCGTTAAAAAATACAGAGAACTGTTATGGTGGAAAGTTCCGGATAGTTACCCATGATATCGGCGTTGAGCAGGTCCCAACCTTGCTCTGCTGTCTTCATATAGATCCGGAGGTGCTTGACTTCTTCCTGAATCGTTTTCAAGGTATCACTGTCTTTTCTCCTTTTTTTCCACCAGAACAGCATTCTCACGAATGAACTCGGAGTTTTTCTCAGCTAGTTGCTTCTCAGCAACCTCTCGTCCTTTCTCCGCCTCCTTCAGCTTAGACTCCAGGTCTTTATGAGCGGAGCGCAGGGCCTCGAGTTCCGAGGAAGCAGTGGCTAGGGAGGTTGATGCACCTATTTAAATAAACAAAGTCAGTTCAAAGTCGGAACTTTGGAATAATTCCAGATTGGTCGGAAACGTACTTTGTGCCTCCGACAGCTGCTTTTCAAGCTTCGCAATCTTGTCGTTGGCGTCATTGAGTTGATCCGCCTGCCCAAGGGTTACGCGGCGCTGCAGAGATATGTTGTTGTGAAGCTCATAGTGCAGTGCTTGTTGTTCCCGGGGTAGTGCAAAATAAGGATAAGTTCCGACATTCATAGTTAAGTGTAGATCTCTACAAAGCATCATTGCCGGAAATTTTCCGCCATGACGCTTGGGGGCTACCACGACACTTTAAATTTTCTCATTATAGTTTACTCAAAGTATCAAGGTCCTAACTATTACTAGTTTCTGCCTAGACACTTGGGGGCTACTGGGGAACATCATTTTACCTTGCGCTTGACGAGGAGCTGGTCGAAGAACTCGCCGATCTCTTTTTTATGATTTTGAATCTCGGAAGATTCAATATCAGCTTTACCCCATGCATTGTTTAGCATGGAGTTCAGCAGGTCCTGCTCGAGCTCCCACTTCTTGTTTTCCGTGATCTTGTTAAAGAACTTGTGTGAATATGCCTTCGGAGTAGAGAACAGATCGAAGGGATCACCAAAATTGGTCGGAAATTAGACGGCATCATTAGCCGTAGCTTCAGCCTTATCAGATGAGTTGACTTCCGCCTCCTCTGGACCTTGTACTTGAGGCTCCTCCGGAGCAGCTCGCTTTGCAGCAGAGCTACTTCAGCCTCCTTTCTCGCTGCTCACTTGGATGATGTCCACTTGAGCATCGGCAGCAGGATTGGGGGAAGGTTGGGCCCTAGGCGGAGACGGTTGGGGAGCAGGGTTGGAGGAGCTTGGCGGAGCTGGGGTGACAGGGCCAACAGCTGAAGATGTCTTCAAATAATTTGTGATGGGCTTCTGGGTGTTGGCCCGAGCGGTGGTGATCTTCTGGTTCCTGCAACAAGTAAGGAAAAAGATATAAGTAAAAGAACTTCACAATCAGAAGCGTGTATTACTGAACACTTACGTGGCTCCGGGGAGAAGCGGGCGCGATCCTTTTCCTGCTCTAGCCAGCAGCTTGATGCGGTCGCACTCCACCTTCTTGGATTCGAGGCGCGGAGGTGGTTTGGTCTTGGCTTTCTTGGCGGAGGCCTCGCCACTGGCTCCGTCATCAGAGTCGGAAGCTTTGGCGCGGGGGCGTTTCGTTGCACGAGGGGCAACCTTCTTTGGAGCTTGCTCACCCCCCTCGTCGCCATCCTCCGGATCCTCCTCCGCCTTTTCAGTAGGCTGACGGAAAATGCTTCTGAAATTATCCTCCGCCAAAGAATTGAGTTGAAGAGGAAACATGAAAAAAGTTAGAACATTTCAATTGTGAGAAGTAAAAAGGCTAATTTTAAGAACGCACCGGAGTGCACTTGTTGTTGATGGAGATGTCTCTGAAGATTTCCGAGACCTCCTGGCCATGGCCAATCTTCACAAGCGTCCGGATCCTCCTGTTCAGAGAATCCGTTGGCAAGTTGTCTCGGGTCACCCGCAATTCGTCGTCAATCCCGGAGTACTCGCAGATCAGCTTTTTGTTGTACTTGAGTGGGTGGATCCGACGGGTAAACCAGCTCAAGGTCAAGTCCATTCCGGTTAAACCGTCGTGGACTAACAGGAGATCCTCCGGGCAGCCTTGTCCATTTCCGGATACTGGGCAAGGGCGGGGATGAAGCTCCAGCTGGCCAATTCCTCCGGAGGATTGTTGGCAAAAGTGGGAAGGCCGTCGTGGACGCCCGGAACAGATATGTTCTTCACGTAGAACCATCTGGCATTCCAGTACCGGACGGACTCGTGGGACGGGGGAGCCGGAAACATTCATTGTGGGCGGAGCACAAATCTCATGCTTCCGTAGTTGACCATGACCTTGTCCTTGGTCTCTTTCTTGACGCGATAGAAAAATTGCCAGAGACGGATATATGGACGGATGCCGAGGTGACCCTCGCAGAGAGTCACGAAGTTGGAGAGAAGGAGGAAGGAGTTGGGGCATATGTTGTGATCCTAGAGGCCGTACGTGCTAAGCACTGACAAAAAGAACTCGGAGGGAGGAAGAGAAAGGCCGCGCTCCACCCAGGCTTTGGTGAAGACGCGTTCTTCGGAGTCAGGGGTTGGAATGCTTGAGTCCTTTTGGAAACTCCATGAACCCGGAGCAATGGATCCTTCTCTTTCAAAAGCTCTGAGTTCCGAATCAGTGACTTCGCTAGGCCAACACCGACCCTTCTCACCTTCGCGGATCTGGGCCTTCGATGCCTTCTTCTGTTCAGCTTCCGCGACTTTACCAGCCATCCTAGCTTGCCCTTCTATCTCCGCCTGGATCTCCTCTACTGTTGGGATCCTGCTAAGAAAATTACTGGAAGAGGCGGAGAAAGGTTGAGCTAATCTGATATCGGAAATGTTGGGCGGAAGGAATTCTAAAGGCTCAATGAACTTTGGTTCTGTGGAGTTTGGCTTTGGGTTATTCAGAGCGCTATCGGTAAATTTAGGGGAGCTAGTGGACATATTTCCGGCTGCATGCATATGGTGAAACGTTTAAGTAACCGGAACTAAGCTAAGTCGTCTTCTACAAGTCCGGCGAACTTACCGGCAATGGCGTGGCGGTTCCCCGTAACACCGGCGAAGGAGAAGGTCGCGGAAGTGGCGCGCAAGCCTCCGGCGACACCACGAAACGGCGACGGAGGTGATTTCCCGATCAACCGTGCGCAGCTCGGGTCGAAGAGAGCCTTGGAGCGGCGGCGCTCGAGGTTTTCCGGGGAGCAGCTCGCCGGAGTTGAGATTTACCGGGCGGCGCCGGCGCGAGGTGGAAGATGAAGTGGTGACAGCGGTAAAGGAATGGAAGTGACCGTGCGCAAGGGGGTATTTATAGACCTCGCGCCGAGATTCGTGAGTCGGATCCTACGGTGGGAAAGGAATGGTCACACCGTTGGATGATCGCCATGTGTCCTAGGTTAAAAACGGTGAAATGGACGCAGTGGTGACCTAACTGAGCGTCTCCGAAATTTCCGGCTAAAGATTCGCAGATCCGAAAATATAGCGCGGGAAAAACGGAAATAGCGCGTGATGTGGGCAAAAAATCTGCTAAGTTACCGTTACGGAAGAACAGATGATTTCCGGTTGAATGAAGTCGAAAACGATGAAGTTTGGAAGATTTTCTAGATTCTCTTCGGATCCGAACTGAAGTAGGCGGAGGAATGATGAATCTCGGAGAACTTCGGAGGCTACTGTTGTGGGTATATTTTATGGGTATATCAACGACGTGGTCTAGATCTGGCAAGTCCGGGTGGCCCATGAATGGTGATGGTGGTATATGGCCCATCGGGCGGCTCAGTTGATGTTGATAAAAGATGGAAGAAGTCCAGCCCAGGAACAGGAGTCGGATCTGAACTGACCTTGCAGGAAGTCGGATCCGTAGCGGCCCATGAAATATCCGGATCCAATACGGCGCATAAGGGAAGGTGGATCCTTGACGTGCACGGCAATGTAATGTTTCGTAGTTAGGCATCTTTTATTCCGGCTAGAACTCTTCTTGTAAACCCTAGATCCGTGCGCCTTTATAAGCCGGATTCCGGGAGCGCTAGAGGCACAACCACAACTCATTGTAACAACGCGAAAGCGGCCAGATAATTCCAGACAAGTAGCAATAGACCTGTCATCGTGCAGGTGTTCTAAAGCTGGATAACTCGCGTATCACCGTCCCGAGAACTCTCCGCCCGATGATCCCTACTTCTTCTTCTCTCCATGAGGATTCCTCCTCTGAAGTACCGTCAAATACACAACGACAATTACGGTTTATGCCGACATATTCCTGGTTCATGAGGTTGCCAGCGTTACAGAGAAGAGAACCACCTCTAGCACAACCAACGGTTAAGAAGTTCAGCTTGAAAGACGATAAAATTGATACACATAAGTGCATTGTGAAATCCACCGCAACATAGAAGAAGTATACTATGTTATGTTCATGCAACAAAATGTTTTATTCCTCAAACGAAACAAAAAAAAGTAGCCGAACAATTTATTCAATTCACGACGAATCAGACTACTGCCACAGCAACACACAAGAACACAAGGCAGGACGTGCAGAGCCAGCTAGACCAAGAGCAGCGACGGCCTCCCTCTTCCCATGGTGAACCCTCGCGTGCCGTCGGGCATTCTCGGGCCCTGCGGCCGGGTGATCAGGGACTCCAGATGCGCGACGGCGGCTCCAGCATGCGGTGGCGCTGCGGTGGTGGCGTGCGGCCTCACCCGCCCTCTTCCCCACGGCCCTGTTGTGTCGGAACGCTGATGAGTTTCAGTTACCGATCGTCGAAGCACAGGGCGCACCCGAAGCCCCTTCCTCCAGTTCCGTTCGTCGTTCAACTTGCCCACCTGGCGTAACATTTGAATTTCGATGGAATTGTTAAACGGAAGAAAAAGGAATTCGTCATCTTATATGGCAAAAATGGTGAGAAATGACTTACTGCCTTCTCGGCTTGCTGCGCGCTCTCATACTCTATGAGTGCATGCAACTGTAGGAGAAGCACATGATTAAAGAGATCAGCAACAAGATTCAGATGTAAGCAGGGCTGCAAATTTGGAACGAAACTATATTAACTCTGTTCGTACCTTATTACGAACTAGTGTATCAGGCTTTGAAGACCTTGCAGTGCTAGGCTCCTGCGGATGACATATTCTGATGTTCTTCACGCTGTTTGTCATCAAACTAGAGTTAGTACATGTTAGGTCAAAAAGACATACTATATGACAACAAAACCCAAGGATTGTCTTCAGACCTTCCAATCATACCGAAGATCTTCTCAAGGCTGTTCCTGGTCGAATCCTCTGGTAAATTCTCCGCGATGATCATTCGAGACTGTTAAACAAAGTTGAATTCGAGGTTCTATGGTTAAAATGCCACACTAGAAACAGTTTTATTTTCCACATGAAAATGTCGTTATGCTTAAAACGTTCTATACTTCACTACTGACCTGCAGCTCTTCTTTGTGTCGCTCAGTGAACGGCTGTGCCCGACGCACTTTCTTGCCGTCGTCGCTGACAACCTGCAGCAAAAGAAGCTTGTAGCACAGGTAGCAGCAATATGTGAGTACGAGAACCGCAAGTAGCAGGCTTACGAGCTTTTCCGAGGTTCGAAGAGCCTTAACAAGCAGTTGGCTGGTTACACCCATAGCCTTGATTTTCTTCCAGGATGAAATGACAGACATTGGAACTGCCCAAAACAATCGAACAAATACAGTTGCTGTTATAACATTTTCCAGTGTCCAGTGTCACCAATTTCTATTGGGAAGGTTTTCAGCATAGTGAGTGGTTATGCCTGATCTCAGACAGTCAGACTCTGCTTAACAGTTTCATGTCTGCAGGTATATTTTACTAAGTACGGCTTATGGGATTAGAGAACCAACTGGTTTCACTCACCATAACCCTCAGGGTCTTTGTTCATGATCTTCATCAAGAAATCATTCGCGATCAAATTCGTGTCGCTGAATTGATACTCAACCTGCACAGCGGAACATGGCAATAAGACTTCTGAAAACATTGGTGGTGCATTTGTCAACAAGACAAGCATGTTCACCTTCTCTAAAGGATAATCTGGTAAGCTAATGCAAAAATTCTTTCAAAAGCGATGAATAATTACTTCACTAAAACGAGGAAGGTAAGTTCAACCATTTACCGAATCTAACACTGTTAATGTTTGAGGTAACATATTTCAACAGCAAATCGCTAAAACAGAATTTTTGTATCATCACATTGCGATGAATTTATCTGCATTTTAGATCTGATGCCCACGGGCCAGGACAGAGAAATCGTATTTTTATGTGACATGTGTAGATCTCACTGCAAACCTGTTTAACAATTTTGTGCGCGATGTCGGCCGGACTTGCCCCCTTGGGCTGCACACTGCCACCGGCAAGTCCACCGATATCGACGTGCGCGAGACCAGGCGCCATAAAGAACGACGTCGGCTCCGGCTCGCCGAAGAAGCTCCAGTCCGCGGCCAGCCCAATGCCGCTACCGGCGCCGGAAAGCTGCACGAACGGTGAGAAGTAGCCGGCGACCGTCAGCGGGCTGGACATCGGCACAAACTCCGGTGCGTGCACGTTGAACTTGAACGGCGTCGAACACTCGCTGGTGCACAGCCCAGACGTCGACGATGACGCGCCGGAGCTATCCCTGTTGTCTTGCGCCATGGCTGATACAGTCGGTGGACCGGCGCGTTGGTGTATGGCACACAGATTTGATGACACCAGAAACGGATCATATATGTAGTGTTTCAGCGCGTTTGACCACTTCCCTCCGAGGACATTGTGAGGCCAGAGTGTTTCTTTGCGCAGCTCTTTTCGCGGCAGTCTGTAAGTGGCACTCAGTCCGATAGTGTGGGCTTGGGAAGAGGCGGCCGTTGACCGCCAGGGACATTATTTGGGATTCACTAGTTGAAGGTGAAAAACAAGAAAATGTAAATGTTGAGACAAGTCTCATTTCACCTTTTCCATAGGCCTTGGAATTTCAAGAGGCATCTTGATTCTTAAATTTGAAATTCATACTACTATTTCTCGGTCCCTTTTCTCTCATCTATTTCAAATATACTCTATATTTATTCTAGTCTGACATCATGATGATTCAAGCTATAATATTTCGAATGAATATAATTCAAGCATGTTAATGCACAATTAAAATCTAATTTTTCCAAACATGAAAATGTCTAATACTAGTAGCAAATGTCATGTAAATATTACAAATTGTTCATCCCACATAATCAAACACTCAGATCCATTGTTGGTGGGAACCACCTTTGCAACATCATTCTCTGACCTTATTGCCAAGACATATGTCCTCACATCCAGATCCAAAATATTGACATCACACAACATGATCTTCTAATCTTGTTCCACATGAGCTTGCACTCCTGAAGTGAGACTTTGTACGCTGCATCTCTTTGGTCTCTCTACATCTATGATCTTTCACCTTGTCTTCCTTTCCTTGACTATAAACAATTCTTGCATCGCCTATTTGTACGATCTAGTCTCTTCTTCCTTCTTTATCTTGCCCTTCTCTAGCTTCACGTCTGGTGATGCCCTACTAATCGGCCGTGATGAATCATGTGTCATACTCTTGTAGACACCCCCTCCCCTCTTCATAGTCTGCCCTTCCATAGGTGGTACTGCAAACTTGGTAGACCTCAACCTCCAATTGCCAGCTGATGACTGGGTTTTACTATGCAAAGCAACAGTTGTTTACTTTAACCTGGATCAACAACAGGGTTATTGTAGTGCTTGTAGCAACAACTATTTATTAGAAAAGTCCATCCCACTGAAGCTTTGCAAATGGAATTTACATAGTAGCCACGTTGTCAGTGTGGCCACGTTCGCGCCCAAAACGGTGTTTGAAAATAGCCTACTCTTTAAATTACTGGAAATACTATAGTTGAAAGTTTATGAGTAACTAGTTGCACACAAAATAAAATAAACAAGAACTAACTAAAAGTAAACAAGAAAGAGAATGTAAATGTAGGATTGAATAAACTAAGGATGGTATCTAGTCTTAAGTATTCTCGGGAATATTCTCGAAAATGTAGGATACACCACTAAGTCTCATTTCACCTTTTCCATAGGCCTTGGAATTTTGATTCTTAAATTTGAAGTTCATACTATTTCTCTGTCCCTTTTTCTCTCATCTATTTCAGATATACTCTATATTTACTCTAGTCCGACATTATGATGATTCAAACTATAATATTTCGAATCTATAATAATTAAATAGGAGTAACTCACTAAGTGAATTCTCTTAACATGCAAGCATGCCGCATCATCAAGATGCCACCTCACCAAATTATCAGGTATAATCCTTAATTTTTTAGACTAGTCATAGTGGGGAGTAACATATAGTAGTGTCATGCATATGACACTACTCTATGTTACTACCTTCATAATGCATAGTAATTTAGATGTAGTATCATGCATGAGTGTATGAATTAGCTTGTAGACTCATTCTATCTTGAAAAGTGTGATGTTATGGTAACATAGCTAGTTATCACAACCATCTCTTTCTTCATTTAATATCATGCAATGTCATCAATTTGCATAGTTGACAATGCATGTAGCTCTATATTACTATCTTAGTTACTCCCACTATGAGTAGTCTTAGACTGCTCATAGTGGGAGTAACTTAGGTAGTAACATCACACACTTCAAGGTGTTTTGGTGACATGGCATAGCAATAAATGAAGAAAGAGAGGGAGGTGATAACTAGCTATGTTACCATAACATCACACACCCCAAGATAAAATGAGTCTACAAACTAATAAATGAGACTTTGCATGACACCATCTCTAAGTTACTTTCCACTATAAAGGTAGTAACATGGACTAGTAACTTATGCATGACACCACCTTATGTTACTCTCCACTATGAGCAGCCTTAGACTGCTCATAGTGGGGGTAACATAGATGGTAACATCACACAACCCAAGACATTTTGGTGACATGACATAACAATAAATGAAGAAAGAGAATGAGGTGATAACTAGCTATGTTACCATAACATCACATACCCCAAAGCAATATAAGTCTACAATATAATTAATGAGACATTGCATGAAACAACATCTAAGTTACTACCCACTATGCAGGTAGTAACTGTAACATGACATATGTTACTAGTCTAAGTTACTCACCACTATGAGCAGCCTTAGGGAAACACCTACCACTGATGGCACATCATCATTTCTTTATTAACAACAGGTTATCCATTTTGTTTATTTTTTGTCACCCCTAATTTGTCACATGCACATCCTGCGCCATCCAATAGTCCTTCATGGTTGTTGCAACTAAATGTGAATGCCACTTCATATTCTACACGTTTTGGATGCTTATCCTCTTCATATTCTCCATAAAATCCTCTAGAAAAGGAACGGCCTGGCCACTTTCCATCCTCCACTATCTATACAATTAGAAATTTATGGAGGCATTTGAGCAGCCTATGCCTCAAACTAATGGAGGATCCAAAGGGTCAATTGTGCTATAAAATCCCTACTCCACAGCGGGACTCTCCAGCCACATTGACCATCGTCGATTCATCCTTCGCCATTCTCAAGCTCAAATTTCATTCAACATGTTTATGCATTCTTCATCTTCTGGAAGCTGGTGGGATATTTCACCTTCTGTACTATTCTACTATTCTTCATCTACACGGGCTCACTATCAAGTTTTCATGCGACACATGGCATGGATCATGAAGCGTTCATTTTTGTTCATACTTCCTGTCACTCTATGCAATTTTTTGTATGTTGATACTGGCGAATGTTCATCCGAAATTGGTACGTCCCTTTCCATTATTTTTTTTGTCTTCAACACATACGTACCCAAATCTAACTATCAAACTGATCTTAACAAAGGAGCGCACACGTATATTGTAAATGATGCGGTGGGTCAAAAACTCATGTCCAAGGACCAAAGATTTCTTCTTTGGTTTCTAATAGTCCGATCTTTCTATTGTTGCCATAAAAAGCAGCTAACTATGCGGTTGTAAATCCTCTTGAAAGAATTTGGATCAACAAGAGCACAACTTTCTGACATTTGATTTGAAAAAGATACATATTATAGGCTAATTTATGTGCATGTGGTGCCATATGTGCCATTCAATATTCGTGTTCATCAATTTACTTTTGTTGCTTCATATCAAATTGTTGCTGAATTTTCCGCCGCAACGCGCGTGATATCCCTCTAGTGCATATAATTCAAGTATATTGTGTAAGTGCACAATTCAAATCCAATTTTCTGAACATGAAAATGTCTAATACTAGTAGCAAACTTCATACAAATACGGAGTATTACAAATAGTTCATCCAACATAATCAAACACAGTCCACCAAATGCATCATCAATGTCACCTATGAAGCACCACCAATCCAATCTACCAAACCAACACGAAAAACCACTAGCACCTCCAGGTCCATTGTTGGCGGGAACCACCTTTGCAATAACAGTCTCTGACCTCATTGCCAAGACATATGTCCTCACATCCAGATCCAAGATAGTGACATCACACAACATGATCTTCTAATCTTGTTCCACATGAGCTTGCAGTCCTCAAGTGAGACTCCGTACGCTGCATCTCTTTGGTCTCTCTACATCTATGGTTGTTCACCTTGTCTTTATTTTCCTTGACTATCAACAATTCTTGCATCGCCTCTTTGTACGATCTAGTCTCTCCTTCCTTCTTCATCTTGCCCTTCTCTAGCTTCCTGGCCTATTAATTAGCCGTGATGAATCATGTGTGAGACTCTTGAAGATACCCTCTTCATGATCTCCCCCTCCCATAGGTGGTGCTAAAGATTTGGTAGACCTCAACCTCTTATTGTTAGCATTGTATATTGGTTGCCACTTTGGAAAGTTTTTCACCTTGAGCTAACAAATTAATGATGCAGGGTAAAAGACCAATATTGTAACCGGAAATACCGATCCCCTCCCCCCCCCCCCCCCGGAAAAAATCCTATATGTAACCAAGAACTTGCTCAAACCCAAGTTTATATGTTTGTTTATCCAAACCGCAGATGGATATGTATGATTTAAATTTTTGCGTGTTTGTGCTGTGTAGGACATGTATCATCTTGTACTATATCTGTGCTTTCCTACGGATTCCTTCATTATGTTTTAGGTAGACTTTGCACTACTCGCTATGTTTAATACTCCACATATTAGATTACCTTAGGACAAAACTTTCATCAGTAATTACTATATCAATGATGTGAATTATATGGTACAAAATTATAACCACAATAAAGTTCTTTGAAATACGACTTTAATAATATACATTCACATAAAATATGTACTACTAATAGAGTAATTGTTGAGTAAAGATATGTCCAACAAGACCTATCATTCGAAGAAATTTAGGGGGGAGGGAGCACAAATTGAACAAATGAATGACCGAAAACTAGGTACAACTCAAATAAGAAACCAAATAAATCGACAGGCAAGATATTGTATTGGACCTTTTTGAGCAACTTTTAGGGGTAGAAAATCATTATTTTTTGGATGCGGGCCGAAGTCAGTAGCATGGAGTCATGGACATATCTATTAATGATGTTGTATGTTGCCCTTTTGTAGCGTGGAACCCCCAATGTCGCCTGAAGGGGTTTCTTTTCATTGTTCATACTACCTATGTCCATAAAAATATATGTAAATTTATCTAAATTTAGTTATATTTAGACATCTTTTAGTGAATAGGTACATCCAAATTTAAATAATTCTCCAACATCTTTTATGGATGGAGAGAGTATTTACAAAAAAAAAATCTCAGCTGTGAATAAATGTTGATGGTTTTTAGAAATGTTGTTTATATTGGGCCGCATTTTGTGTATAGGAGTGCCCCTTCCCCGTCCTCCTCTCACGCTCGCGATACGCGCCGGCGCCCGGCGCCGCCTAAGAATTAAGATTCGCTCCTGCCGCTGCCGGGCCACCGCCGAATCGGTTCCCCGCCGCCTCCGGCCCAGCGCCTCGGTTCCTGCCCGCCGGCCGACGAGGTGATACACTGCTACCTCTTGGAGCTCCACCCACGCGCCCAAGTTGTTGCGCCTGGAGCCTCCGCGCCCGTTCTTCAGTGCCCATCGGCGGCCGCCCAAACCCCAGCACAACCCATCTCGAGCCAATGCCGGCGCCGCTCGCCACCTCGTGGCGCCGGCATGCCTCCGCGGCGGCGTCCTCTTCCTCACCAAAGACCCTCCTGCTACTCCTCCCGATCCTCCTCCTCCTCCTCTTCGTCCTCTCCAGAGCCCCAGATCTCACCTTCTCCCCCACCGCCACCGCCGCCGCCCCACCCCACCTCCCCGCGCACCTCCGCCCCTTCGACTGCTACGCCTCGCCGCAGGCCTCGCCGGTCTTCGCCAGCCTCGTGGAGGGCGTGCCCCGCCCCTTCCTCTACTCCCTCGCCGACATGGGCTCCCTCCCCGACCGCCCGCACAAGAACATCGCCCGCCTCCTCAAGGGCAAGCGCTTCCGCAAGCCCGACATCTCCCAGACCATCCAAGAGCTGCTCGCCAAGGGTTCCGGTGGTGTGGTGGTCGACGTGGGGGCCAATGTCGGAATGGCGGCCTTTGCGGCGGCCGTCATGGGCTTCCGGGTGGTCGCATTCGAGCCCGTCTTTGAGAACCTGCAGCGGATTTGCGACGGAATGTACCTCAACCGAGTGCAGGACCAGGTGCTGGTGTATCATGCTGCAGCATCTGATCGAGTTGGGAACATCACAATGCATAAGGTATACTGTCTCGTTCAGATTCTTCTAACTGTATGTGTGAAAACTTGTCAAGTGCATACACCGTATATTGGATTGTAGCAGTAACCAGATGATGTACCTCAGGAAGCATTACGGGGTAGAGCGATCTCAAATGATGACTCACACAATGAATAAAGTGGTGTGGTCAACTCAGATTGTGTTAGCTTGCTGACTAGACTAATCACTGTACCTAGGGAAAATCTACAGATAAAAGATGGTTTGAGAACCATACAAACGAACCCCGATATGTTATGATAGCAGCCACATTCGTGCATCACTAGACGCAAGGCACTGCAAAAGGATGTTTCATTACTCTAGCCAATGCATTATTCTTGCAAACACCATGGATACTGCTGGCCTATTCTGTTAACCGGAGAAAGTTTCTAAGGTTGTGATGCTCATCTTGCTTAAATATGAATGTTTTCTTCTTCCTTGCATATTATTTCAACATTGGATTTGGGTTCATCCATGGTCTGCCATTGCTATTCTTTCTAAATGGACTATGGAATATATGTTTTAATATTAGCTAAATAGATAGAACAGTCAGAAATTTCATACCACACTACCAAATCTGGCAAGTTTATCTTGGTGGTACAGGGTTGACATGATAAAGTTATCCATTCGCATGCTACTGGTTTCTTATTAAAGAATCAGAATAGCCTGTTCATTTTATTTTGTGTTATTCGTACTTTCATATTTTTTATTTTTTTAGTTAGTTGACTCACTAAGCACATGATGGGTACTATTCTGTCAAACCATAGCCACTAATCATGTAGTTGACTCACTAAGCACATGATGGGTACTATTCTGTCAAACCATAGCCACTATCATGTTTGTGCAAACGCCCATGTGCAGATTATCTGACTTGTGCCTTCTTATGAGAAAGTCATATGTCATAGAAATCTCAGGTTGCTTTTTCCATATTCAGATGATTATCTTATTGTGCTTTCTCGACAGCTTACTTTGAATATTTTTGGTAACCCTAGGTTATCGGACGACTCGACAACAGTGCTATATCTGCAACTGGTGCTAAATTAGCATTTAAATCTAATGAGGAAGTTGCTGTGGAGGTTGCCACAATTCCACTGGATGAAGTCATTTCAGATGCAGAGCATGTGGTTCTGATCAAAATTGATGTTCAAGGTTGGGAATACCATGTCCTGAGAGGTGCATCAAAGTTGCTGTCAAGGAGGAAAGGTGAAGCTCCCTACCTTATATATGAAGAAGATGAGCGTCTGCTGCAGGCGAGCAACAGCAGTGCACAAGAGATAAGGACATTTCTTGGTAGTGTTGGTTACAACCACTGTACACGGCGTGGCACAGATGCTCACTGTACAAAAGAATAGACAATGCTTCTTTGCCTGGTGGTTAGAATCCCCTAACCTGGGAATACATAGAAGTATAGAACAGTCAGATTCCTGAACTGTGGGTTTTCGCTTTTCTCGGGCGGCAGATCAGAGATTTGATACTTCAGAGGTTCAGATAATTTTCTCCATAATTCCATGGTTTCCACCTATTTCTCTTAGGTTAGCTTGTTGATTGCTGGATCTTGTAGTAACATCATATGCTGTAGATGCTTTGTCTAATGATATTTTGTTACATATGCGTTGTTCTATTAACTCTATGTTTGTACTTAATTGATACGTACTCCTTCGAAGTAATGGAACTTATGTGCTTGTGATTGAAAATATATGCTAACTGTGTATTGGTCTCTAAGAGCATCTCCAGCCGCGTCCCCCAAAGGGATTTGAGGCGCGCCGGACAAAAAAACCGTTCCAGCCGCGTCCCCCAAAGGGATTTGAGGCGCGCCGGACAAAAAAACCGTTCCAGCCGCGTCCCCCAAAGCCCATTTTTGTCCGGCGCGCCCCCATACGGTGTCCGGCGCCCCGAGCCCGTCCCCGTCACACAGGGGACGCACCGGGCACGCCGGACACAACGAAAAGCGATGCGGGGAGTGGCGGGGCCGACCCGTCAGTGGCACAGTTAATTTTAACCTAACCGTCGCCTACCTCGCGACGGAAGTTATTCGCGCGCAGTGACACACGGCGGCATCTTTGCCTTAATGGCGACGGAGGGGCAGGCGAGACGTCTCGTCGGTGCTGCGCAGCCTCCACGCGTCGCCGGCGTTCGCACGCCACCGCCCGTTCCCACGCGATCTTCCCGCCTCTTCTCGCCTGTTCCCGCGCTTTCTTCCCGACGCCGGCGTCTATAAAAGGTCTCCCGGCTCAATGGTAGCCACCACACCCCGCCGGCAACAAACACAACCCTCGTCGCTCCACCGTCGTCTCCTCCACCACCAGTAGCAATGGCGAACCGCCCGGCGCCGGCCACTTCCCTCCACCGCCGTCTCCTCCACTTGCGGTCCCGGAAACGCAGGTCGACACCGACCCCTCGGCAGCGGCCCGGGAAGAGCGATGGCGTGCACACCGTCGGCAGCCGGCGGGGAGGCAATGCGGCGAGCAGAGCCCGCCGGCAGCGGGAGGCGGCGCGAGCGGCGGATCCGGCGGCGTTCGCGCCCATGGCCCCGCTGCCGGCGAGGCCGCGGCGGCAGCGGCGTGGCGGAGCAGCGAGGACGCCACCGTTGCGGCGTCCGACGCCTCGACGAGACAGAGAGCGCGACGGTGCCGTGCACGGGCGGAGATGGAGCGGCGGTGGGCCGACGAGCGCCGGCACCGGCTCGCCGAGCGGGATGCGGCTGTACCGAGATCGGCGGGAGTCGATCGAGCGCCGGCGGCGAGAGTCGATCGAGCACCGGCGGCGAGCCGGCGGCGGAGGAGCGTCGGCAGCGGGAGGCGGCGCCGGCGGCGATCCGGGGAGGCGGGCGGACCAGTTGGCGGCGGAGGCCGACGTGTTGGCGGCGGCGATGATGGAGGCGCCAACAGATGTGGAGGACGGTGCGCCAATGGAGGAGGAGGAGGCCGAGGCGGAGGAGACCGAGGTGGAGGAGACCGAGGTGGAGGACGACGACGACGACGAGTTCGAGTGGTCCGACGACGACGGGCCGCACCCGGACGAGACGGCCGATCAGCAACGCCCGCTCGTCGAGTCCTTCGAGTCGGAGAAGAAGCTCCAGGACGACGCCCGTGCCCGCGAAGAGGCGCGGATTCTACGCGCCATCGAGCTCTCCCTCCAGGCGGCGCAGCAGGGGAGGGCGGAGGAGGACGCGCGGCGGGAACGGAGCCGTCGGGCCAACGCCGAACGCAAGGAGAGGAGGCGCGCGCAGGAGGAGCTGCGGCGTAGGGGAGGCGACGACGGGGCGGGGCCGTCGAACGCACCACCGGGCGGTCAGTAGTGTAGGTTTAGATGAAATCTAGCCGTTTTCATTCAAACTTTGTAATATATAATCAAAATTGAATGAAAACCTTTATTTTCGTGCACCAAAATTCATTTGGGGCAGCGTTTGGGGGACGCGGTTGGGGAGCGACGTCCCCCAAAGGCGGCACGAACAAAACACGTCCTCCAAACGCTCAATCCGGCGCGGTTTGGTGGACGCTTTGGGGGACGCGGCTGGAGATGCTCTAACTCTATATTGTGTCTTCGTTGGCATATGGGGAACCCTCAAAATGCACTTAAATGCAGCCACAGTTCCTGTTGGATTCGGTTTGTTTGCATTTCGTGAAACCTCTGCGCGTTTTTGTATAGAAGTTTAATAACCATTGAATTGTTCCAGCTCTGCTTTCTATTTGTCATATCCGTAAGGCTTTGGATGTATCGGTGGTTTGGATACTTTCAGAAGTTTAATAACCGTTATGACATTGTGTTTAATTGTGCAATAGCTTCTAACATTTTAGGCTTATTATATCGGAAATTCAATACAATGATGGTGCTTCTCCGTTCCTAAAAAAGCTTCCCAACTTTATCTAGACGGGGAGTACATACTAAATCCATACATGATTTAAGAAGCACGAAGGCTTTTGGACTCTGGGTGCAACTTGAAGCGAGATTTATCAACCTATTCTACTGATGGTTTAGCAACAAGATTTGTGATTTATAAGTGATACGTACATGTAATCCTGCGTTAAGTATATGAAGCCAACGTTCTCTTTTTCTAATTAAATCGACTATAAATCCTTGCAATAAAATGGATGTGCATCACTCGGTATAGTGGCCACTAACCAGGGGCATTGGTAATTGGAAAACAAACGTGCACACAACATCGATCTACTGCGGATCTGGACGAGTAGCTTCTGTTAGCTTAACGGAAGGAGTTTAATGGATGCTGCTAAAAGCCCAGCAACATACAAGAACAAGCCGGAGCGAGAGGTCGGGGGGAGGAAATGGAGCAGCTGCTGGGAGCTCAGCAGCAGCAACAGCGGCAGCAGCATCACCAGCCCCATCGTTCTTCCCTATCCCCACGGACCCCGACCCGGCCGCATCTCCAGCACATCCCCTCCAACAGGTTCCGGGATCACCACCACCCGCAGCCCCACGCCGGTCTCAGGATCCTCCGCATCACCATCACCCCGCCCTTCTTCCTCCTCCTCCTCGCCGCCGTCTACCTCCTCGCCTCCTTCACCATCCTCTCCGCGCCCGCCGCCTCGCTCCGCCCCGCCAACAACCCCAACAGGCTCATCGTCCCCATGCCGCCGCCTTCCCCGGGCCTTTTCGACCTCGACAACGGCAGGATTCTCGCCAGGATCAGCAATGTCGGCGCCACCGTGACCTCGCTGCTCGTCCCGGACAAGAAAGGTGCGCTTTTTTCTTTTTGGACTGATTCGTTGCCTCATTTCGGTTCTCTTTCTAATTGCCATCATGATTCACAGGGGTTCTTGCTGATGTGGTGCTTGGATTCGACTCCCTGGATCCATATCTGGTTAGTCCTCCATGTGTCCTTTTGGATTTGCAAAGATTAGTTTCAGTATCTCGGTGCATTCTCGGAGATCTCTCCACGATTACTGTTCCCTGACTGGGAAGGGGATATTTCTTGGTTTCTGACTTTTGGAAGTCAACTAGTAGGAGTAGTAGTCTAGTGGCTCTGCTTTTTAAGTAAGCTGATGTGTCAAAAAACTTGCTTTTTCCTCCATTGTTGTTAATTAGTTGGAGTGTTAGGATTTTATTAATTGTAGCTTATATTAATTGTACCTATAATGAGTCAACTGGTATGCCAAGTTTTGTTAATTGTAGCTGATGTGTCAAGAACCTTGCCTTTTCCTGCCTCCTTGTTAATCAGTTGTAGTTTTAGGATTTTATTAATTATACTTCCTCCGATCCACTAAAACCACGACACTTAGCTATAACAAGTCAATTAGTATTACAGTTTTTGATAATTATTTTAATTTCCTTTTCTTAGGAGTGCAGCAGATTATTTATGTATTCATGGACTTCCGGTTACAAATTAAACGATCCTAGAATATCAGCCGTGGCAGCACTGCTTTGCATTGTGTGTTTATATAGTACACCGTACACCATAATTTATAACTTGCGATTCAAAGAATGGAAAACTCGCTAAGTTTGCTCTGAACTTGAGTTCTAGTTCACCAAAACGTTAAACTTTTTTATACATTTTTTGTTAAAGCCTGCCTTCTTCAGGAATTACTCAGTGGCAACATGTGTCGGTGTTCTAGCACTTGCACAACCAAAAGATTGTGGCCGTGCAACGTGTTATACTTCAGCCTTTTTTTTGTCTGCAATTTAAGTACTTGCTCTGGCCAGCTGGCTGGTAGTATTAGTATATCTGACACATATTGCTTGATGATGAAACCAAGGAAATTGTATGCTGCTGTAGAACTGTATACGCAGAGCTTACCTACTGTCCTTTTCGAGGATCTAAAGCTTAGCTCAAAATTCTAAGCTTACATTCTGTTTCAGGTTGATTCTTTTGGAACTGATGTAGTCTTGATTTATGGAATGCCATGATCACTATGTGGGGTCATGTTACTCCAACTTACAAAAAAAGAGAGCATGGAAATAGTAGCACCATACTCCCTCTTTCCCAAATTAGGATGCATATTATTTTTAGTCAAAGTCAAACTTTGTAAATTTTAACCAAATGTGTAGAAAATAATATTAACATCTACAACATTAACTCGATGTTATTAGAACCAACACGAAATATATTTTCATTTTGTATGCATTTGGTATTATTAAAGTTAATATATTTTCATACATAGTTAGTCAAACTTTGACCAAAACTAATATGCATCCTAAACTGGGAAGTAGGGAGTATCTACAAGCTATCTGAGAAAAGTAACTCGGTTTCTTTGTTTGAGATCTCTGGCTTGCCATCTTGTCCCTTATTCATATTTCAATGACGATAATAACTGCATCAAAATATGACTAGTATCTCTGAACTTAACTGTCCTCTTTCCATATCGTTTGTAAGCTTTCTTTTGCCAGTATCTCAAGCATAGCATAGTTGTCTATTGATGTTTACTGACGTACAGTCTGGGGAGGCTCTTAGGACATCTTGTGTTCCTTAATGACAACAAATATTAAGGTTTCATGGTTTTGGTTGGACACATATTGTCATCTGTCATCTAAGTGAGCTACCTCAGCAATAAGAGGAAATTCATGATGAATTTTGTCTCTTAGCCACATTTATTCCAATGCTTAATTGGGACGGTTGGAAGTTATAATTTCAAAAACTAATTGGATTTTTTGGCAATTTAAATTTGTACATTCATCTTTTTATGGGCAATCAGTATAACCCTCGCTTCCTTTATAAAATTTAGTGTTTGAAGTGGGTTGCCCATATGTGTGCCTCTTATTTACTTGATGATTATATCTACCTATATACATAATTGAACTATTGATGTAATTATTTGTTGCTGATGGTTCTGAGCTCTCTTTTAACTCAGAATGGAACCTCGCCTTACTTTGGCTGCATTGTTGGGCGAGTTGCAAATAGAATCAAGGATGGAAAGTTTACTTTAAATGGTGTGCAGCATAGTCTGTCCATCAACAGTCCACCGAATACTCTTCATGGTAAGACACAGGAGGCCTGAGTTGTTACATTGCATGCGTTTGTTAAATATAAATCCATCTATATATTCAGGTATACAGGCATAAGTAGTGGTCTGGTCACAGATTGCTTATAACTACCCTGCTACCGAACAACTGTGACTGATTGAAATGGAATTGTATATGATCATGATATTTCTGCCAAAGGATTTAGTAATCATTCGTTAAAAAGATATTGGTTCTTTGACCGTAGCTATGAGAATTGGAGTGAAGAACCAGACCAGCCTTTTGGATCTTTGACTTGCATTCCTAATTTATTGGAGAAAGCACATGTTTATCCAGGCTAGATAAATAGTAGTATTATCTAGTTAGCATATTTGTTAGTTTGGCTTTATGTTCTTCTTGTAAATAGTACTCCATGTACTCTATTTATTACAGTGGATATTTTATGTCATTTAACCAGTCAATTAGTATGAGATCCCTATATTATATACGAAAATGCTGGAGGGATAAAAGGATGTTCGCATTTGTGCACAACCTTGCTTATCTTGGGAACTCAATAGCTGAATGACAAAAATTGTAGCTTCATGGTGGCAAACAAATGCATTTTGGTCAGTGAAGTTTCCAGGTATAATCATGTCTATCCATGCTTGGTTCATATAAGCATGTCCAACTTGACCCTGATTTATTAGCTCAAAAAGCCCTGATTTCATCCAGTTGAAAGCAATCCAAGAAACAACTAACTACCTGGTACAGTCATCCAGATGATGTTCTGCTCCATTTTTACCCTGTCCAACTTCCAGTTCTATCTGTTCTCTGTTACAGCTGGTGTTGCCGTAGGCTGTAGTATCCTCAATGTTGATGGTTCTTCATTCAGCAAGTATATTGGAATTTGGAATAGCTCCAAGAACGTGTCAGAAATACTTCAATCTCATTCGTCCATCTGTTATGCAAAGAGCATTTGTGGCAGTCTTTCACAAGGAGAATGGCTTATTTGAATGTGCACTTTATCAAGACCAATTGGTTTCTTCTTATCATGGTCATTACGATCAGAAATGCACATGCATACGTGTACATTGAAAAAGACAAGTACAATACCTGTGCTTATTACATAAACTAATGTCGTGACATATCCTTTCAGGTGGATTTAAAGGGTTTGACAAAGTTATATGGGAAGTGACTGAATATAACAAAGGGAAGACCCCATCAATCACCTTGAAATACTACAGTAAAGATGGAGAGGAAGGTACGATGACAACTAATTCCAATCGAACAGTTACTTTATGAGCAGTTAAACACTATAGCTTGATGGATTTCTCTTCTTCAAAAAACAGGTTTCCCAGGCAATGTTTCTGTTACTGCCAGGTATTCTCTTGTATCAAGCATGGCGCTGAAGCTAGAGATGGAGGCTGTGCCTTTGAACAAGGCCACACCCATCAGTTTAGCACAACACACCTACTGGAATCTGGCAGGCCACAGCTCAGGAGATGTGCTTGCACATTCTCTCCAGATTCAGGGATCTCAAATAACTCCAGTAGATGAAACCTCAATACCCACAGGGGAGTTTATGCCAGTGAGTGGCACACCCTTTGACTTTCTGACAGAGAATGAGATCGGTGGCAGGATTGATCAAGTCCCTGGTGGTTATGACCACAACTATGTGCTTGATTCTGGGGAAGTGAGGTCAGGCTTGCAGCACGTGGCTAAGGTGACAGACCCTTCAAGCCTTAGGGTCCTAAACATTTGGTCAGATGCTCCTGGGGTGCAGTTCTACACTGGTAATTTTATTAATGGTGTAGTGGGAAAAGGAGGTGCTGTCTATGGGAAGCACGCCGGCCTCTGCCTCGAGACGCAAGGCTTTCCAAATGCCGTCAACCAACCTAATTTTCCATCAGTTGTAGTTCATCCTGGTGAGAAGTACATTCATACAATGTTGTTTGACTTCTCTACCAGGTGAAGCAGCTCCTGTAGAGATACACCCTTTTCTTTTTCTTGTCTTTAGTTATAAACTGCAATGTAGCAGTAGTTATTTTGATTTCTGACAGGGTTAGACAACAGAATGTAACAAAATTAGGGAGGAAGGTAGCAAATATTGAACAGAAGACTATTCCTTGCGACTGCACTGCTGTGAATTGGCGAAACTTATACTGGATTAGCAAATTCTAGCATGGAGTAGGTAAGAAATGAGACAGAGCAGTGTACAGTTTGGTAACCAAACCTAATAGTATTGTTTGGCTTATTGCCTTGCTTGAAACGATAATATTTCTACTTTTTGGATAATCATGTAAGATGCATCAGGATGCAACTCCTGATGTGTTTGTTATCCTCTTGAGCATTTGTCGTGAGTAAGAAATGTCAAGGCCCCGG
Organism: Lolium rigidum; assembly: GCF_022539505.1. Lineage (NCBI taxonomy): Eukaryota > Viridiplantae > Streptophyta > Magnoliopsida > Poales > Poaceae > Lolium > Lolium rigidum. The sequence continues at coordinate 176,291,791 of NC_061510.1, forward strand.
TGTGACTGGTCTATGGGATTGGCTTGGCTAGGTTTGGGCAACATGGAGCAATGCAATGATGCAATAGGCTTTTCTGTACACAACAATATTTTTTTTTTGAAACAACTCTGTACACAACAATTGGTATGTCAGGTTGTTGGTAATACGTGCAAATCAAACATTTATTTTTGAATATTATCAAAAGAATATTTAAGGGCAAAAAAATCGCAGGAATTGTCTTTTGAAACTAACACATTGAAGGGTTGAAACTTGAATTTCCTAAAGGATTTGAGGCCTTTGAAAGCAATCCCTAAGAATAGATATACGAGTAACTTGTAAGTGCTTTGAGGGCATCTCCAGCGGGGCGACGCATATCTGACGCCCAAAGGTGGTCGCGAGCGTTCGTTTGCGTCGCCCCGCGGACATATTTTGTGCGTTCGTTTGCGTCTGTGTGTGCTCCCACTGGAGCGATCCATTTTTAGATTTGCAACATATTTAGAAAGCATAGAAAGTAGTACATTTAAACTATACAAAGTAGTTCTAGAAGCCTAGACTACTTGCTGCCTAACGGGCTGGCCCCGTCGTTGCATCGCTCCCTCGTCTGATTCTCCGCCGCCTCCCGTGCGGCCGCTAGGGCTCGGTGCGCCGCCGCGTCCTCTAGCAGGCACTGCTGCAGCCTCACGTTGGCGGCGTCGTCCTTGAGCGTCTCGAAAGACTCGACTATAGCCCTCTGCTCCGCCGCCCTCTCCTCCGGGGTAGGCGCATCAGGATCATCGGAAGACCATGATATGTCGGAGTCGGAGTCCTCTGCGGCAACGGCAGCCGTGACCCTGCGTTGTTCCATCTCGGTGTCGAACGCCGCATGGGTCGCCCGCTCCTCCTCTGCTTCCTTCTCCGCTTCAGCCAGGGCCTTGGCGTCCCTGACCGGGTCGAGGAGGTCGGTGCTATCGTCATCGTCGAACTCCTCGTCGGAGCTCGAGGCCGGGGGAGGTGGAGGTGGAGGCGCGGCAGCCTGGCCGCGGCCGGCGCTGCTCATGGTGGCTCCGGTGGTGGCTGAGCGGCAGCGGCGCTACGGTGGAGGTTGTGCGGCGGCTAGGGTTTTGTGGGGAGGAGATGAGATGCTCGCGCCCCTGTTTATATAGGTCAGAGGTAGGGCGACGGCCGCGGCCACGCGAGGCATCGCCATTTACGCGGCCGCAGACTGCCGAAGCGACGCCTCGGCGCCAGTAGCGTCGCCGCTCAGAAGACGCATCGATGCTAGATCACTGCCAGGCGGGCCAGACGAAACGTCCGCCAGACACGAGCGGACACTTTGCACGTCCGCGCAGTGTCCGCAGAGACGCATCCGAGACGCATATTTGGGCCAGGTTTGTGTCGCCGCGGACGGCCCGGCGGACGCAAACGGTCTTTCTGGCACTGTGATGCCCTGATCTGGCAGCTTTGGTGGAGATGGACTTGACCTTACCTAAATCAGCAGGATGACCACCATTTTTGTACTTCTGAAAATTGCAATCCACAAATTGCTACATACCAACATGTACTTTTGAGCACATCAAACACTAAAACGCTCGACCACGTTAGAGACGAAATTCCACTGAACAGACGCGTTACATATACTAGGGAGTATTAAGGATAGAATATGAGCATGCATATAGGACTCCAGATCTCTGATACGAAATGCAGCATGGATGCACTGTAATACTATATCCTTTAATTATTTGACATGGTTGCAGCTAGCTTATCTACTCCTGAGGCTCGCCCAGATGCCGGTACCGGAACCTGGGGGCCTGGCTGCCGGCGGCCGCCGCAACAGCCACCTCTGCCGACGAGCACATGCTTGGCAAGAACGCCCCGCCCTTCTTTCGCGCCTTGCTCGGGGTCCCTCCATTGGCAGCTGCCTTCTTGCTGCCGCTCTTCTTCTTGGCGCTGGTGCCTTCCGTGGTCCTGTAGTACTCGATCTCCCGGCACACCAACGAGCCGATGGTGCCCTGCGCGCCGACCTCCACTGGTGCCGGCGACGCCATGCCGGAGCTGCGTGTGCTGTTGTCTGTCTCTAATGCTCCTAAGTATCTGTTCTTAAGCAAGCAGGGAGGTCTGAGCTGAGGAAGAAGATATAGATAAGAGGCCGTGTCCCATGTGGCGTGGCTGCCTGAACTGAAAGCTGGTAGCATACGACGATTCCCTCGCTGACGGCGGTAAAGTTGGAGGTCATAGTGATGAGCTTGCGGTGATAGCTTGTCCTGTTGCTTCCTATGCGGTTGAGAGCCTTTTGCGATGTACCCGATTGCAATTGCGTTGCATGCGCTGTCGAGTGCAGGAGGTTGTTGGCTGCATGCCATTGCGCTAAGGAGCTCTTGTGACCTCTGAGCTCGATCAGTGTGGGTCTCTGGCTTGGCTTGGGCAGGTGGATTGGAGTGGAGTTTGTGGCTGGTTATGCGTGTACCACACTCTCCCTTCCCAAGTCGACCTACCGTAATCACTTTGCGTAATTGGTGCGCGTGGCGTCGGGGCAAGCCCCATGACACGAGACAAAGGAAGCATCTCCAATAGCTTTCCAAAAAGTGTGTTTGAGTGTGGTTAGAGCACAAGCAATGGTGGCATACACAAGTAAATATTTCATGTAAAAAAGTTATCAGAAGCAGTATAATTAATAAATAATCCTACATCTACGGATGTTTCTTACGGAAGGCTTCTTTTATGGACGCGTTGTGATGCTCTGTGATTGGTTTCCTCCCGGAGTGGTGGTCCCATGAAAATCTTCTGAACTAATTGTGATTTGACACGTCCATCCGTAACCCTTTATCTGTAATGTGTAGCATTATTCATGATTAATTTTATCTCTCCAATGAAAGGTACAACCTCAGCTGAAAAAAGAGAGGAGGGACCTCACATATAGGACAACACATGCATGCTATGTACTATCTCTTTCTCTCTCTAAACAGTAAACACCAAGCTTTTAAGGCTTATTAAAGAGGCTGCATCCTCACGCGAACCTAGTTTAGACCATCCAAACCTAGCTAAACTTGTGAGGCAGTACTCCTAAAGCAGTGCGTTGGCCAGAGAATGTTTTGGGGAAAAATGCACTTCTCCAATAGCCTCTCTAATACTGGTTCCCATGAGAAACTAATATGCTTATCTTCATCTCCCGATTGTGCAATACACTATAAATTAATATGATATTATCACACGAAAATTCCAACATTAATGATCATCACTAGCTAAATACATGTAAATTGCTAGGGAAGATATTCCTTTCTGTCCATATTTTCAAACCTGCTTGCTAATTGATTCTTTCCTTTGCTAATCAGAAGGCAAATCACAATTTTTTTCCTTGCAATTTAATAGTACAATTTGTTCTTCCATTTTCCCTTGCCTTCCTCTCTGTTGGGAGATGGGACGAGGGGGGGGGGGGGGCAGATGAATGATGGCCCTTTTATGGTAAAAATAACACAACATAATTCTTTAACATAAATTCATAATACTTGAAATCCGTATTCTAATTAGAACATAGAACCGAAAGCATAATTCAAGCAAAATAGTGCAAACAGAAACACAAGATCACAATTTTCATACAATCACAAGAAAATATCAAGCAAGCATTGTCCTCCATGTCACTTGTGCTTCCATTCTCCTCGCCATTGCCACCATGGCCACATAAGCCACTAAATTAAGCCAGGCAAGTAGCTACACATGAAGCCACCATTATGTTAGATGCCAAGACCGGATCACACATAAGCTCAGAATATGCAATCCCTTCTTCTCAAGGTCGTTTGGTTTCATGGACACGAGCTTCTGCTCTTGCTTATTCTTCAGTATCCTCTCATCTATGGCAATACTGCGCTCCTCCATCAGACATGATGCTCTGCCATTGCCACCCTTCGTTTCGGAGGCAGTCCCGCGTTCAGAATAGTAGGGAATACGAAAGAAAAAAATAGCTTTCTAGTCTAGAAATCATTTGGGACATCTGCTAGAGCCCATGTTTGCCGTTCTTAGAGAATGGTACGTAGCAGTTTTTAAGTCTTAGGCATGTACATTGGAAAGCGCTTATGCGGGCGCTTAAAAGGTCAAATCCCGGATCTGCTTAAGCGTCTGGCGCTAGGAGATGTATTTTGCACTTATATTCTAAGCGCCTGCCTCTTATCTATTCATCGATGCTAAGAAAAAGGCTAGGAACTAGCTGGGAACAGGTTGGGAACCGCCAAAACATCCAGGAATTCTTTCCTAGCGCCTCTAGCTAAGCGTCTCCATTGTACTTGCCCTTAGAAAATGATAGCAGTTTTTACGTCTTTAAGATCTTCAACGGAATCGCATGTAAGCACGCCGGCTACCCACCAAAAATGTTCTCTACAAAAGCCTGTTTGTCTGCATGAAACAAGGTTTGGCTAGTCTAGCCTGTTTGTGTGCCTAGCGCACTGGGCGGGTTTAGCAGAGAGACGGCCAGACATGCACAAGCACAACAAGATGGATTTGCTTCCTGCCCAGCACATCGTCTCTAACCTCCAAAACGTCTGCATTGTCGCTTTTAGCATCACTCAACATTATTCAGATAGCAGTCCGCAGCAACCATAACAGGCCTCCAAGCATCGTCGGACGCACAAAATTACCGTAGGGTGGGCACACCTTTTACTAATTTTCTTTTTCGCACTGCTTATATGTGATAAAAAATTACATAAATGACTAACTAAAAACTTTTTTTAAAAAAATGAGGTGGGCTCCTTAGTGCTTACGCCCCTGCCTCTAAGTTGAGCCGAGGCCCTCCCCAATAAACAACTGCTTATGCTCATAGACATGATGGAGTTAAGATCACTATACGCCTCAACGAAGCACATCTGAATTGTTCATTCTTTTACATGGTGAACACATTTTTAGAAGTCCACGTGCATTCGAGTAAACACACAAGCAGAAAATGAACAACATCACTGGAGTTACAAAGAGGATGCACAACACAATATGCAGTGGTCACTGAGTTTGGTGAAGCACATCTTACAAGCAAAATACTGTGTGTCTACTCTTTCTTTGGTGAGATATGGTTGCCGCCGGTAGCAATTTTGAATAGATAGAACAGAGACATCACAGCACTGCAAGAAGCACAAAGTAGCTCAGTTAAAATACGCATACAGTGTTGTTTAAAAGAGGAGGAACACAAATGAAATGTCTGAAAATTCGTGGCATGCAGTAGTTGCAAAATGGCGTGTGATCCAGTGAGGTGCACAGTTGAAAAAGGGAAAGGATAAGAGGTTACCTGAGACCAGCAACGACACCAGCTGGCATTATCTTTGAAGTTTCAAGGTATCTTTGTCCCATAACAAAGGTCAAGGCCAGTGCACAAACTGTTTGACACCAAAAGAATTGCATAGTTAGAACAGAAACAACAAGCTCAATGACTCATGGTTCAGGAAAGGCCCCAAGAGTAGATTGATTTCTCACGTAAGCACTGGTACCCTATGCCTATGGTAAGTTCCTACTAGAAAATATAATTTACAGTTCAAATTATATGAAAGGGCGATTTGACAAAATGCTCAAAACATTCCAATACAGAAGTGTTACTCAAAAAGGAAAACTACAGCTCATTGAGTTAGAAAATTACCATCTCAAACAAACGATGCTAGGCTAAATTAAGTCAGTGCGGACAAAATCACAGAAACTTCAACTGTTTTGGTGATGCGTCCACAAGCTCGTAATGATATAGGTATCATGCTCACATCATTGCTGATTCGAGGTAGAAAAATAAATAGATGATCCTACTACCAACTGATGCATACCGTATTGCTGAAACTAATTCTCAGCAGAGCATATTCAATCCATAACTGTTCAGTTCAGAACACACATGCATGTAAAAGGATAGAAAGATAAAAGGAAACACGCTAGCATTTACGTGAGATATCACAGTTAAGTGAATGATGGTTAAGGAATGAAGGGCCTCTTTGATTCCAAGAATGTTTAAAGGATTCCAATCCTTAGGACTTTTTTTCTAAATAGGTTATTTAGTTTCATGCAATAGGGGAATACTGTAGCATTCCCATGAAAGAATTCCACAGAAATCTAGACACCCATGGCCATCTCTTTTTAAGATGATTTTTACGGTAAGGCTATCCATTTGTATTGATCTAATGGTTTGTATGAATTCATACTAGTGCCTAAAACTAGAGTAGTGGAAATCGCACTGCTGACTACAGGGTCATAATTGGCAGAGCGTCAACAAGAAAGCCGGTAAATGGAAGGCCTCAGGAATTCCCGCAGCAAATCCCGTTAAGAATGGAGATTATCCAGATTTTTTTTTCGAAAAATTGTTTCCCTTAGGTTTCTCTCCTAAAATGTCCAGATCATGCCACATATCAAAAAAGTATTAATATAGGAATTTACACAAGCTGCTGATTGAGAAGGGCAGCCTGGCTAATTACGTTGCCATGTATTTTGCCATCTGGAGGTCCGCCATCATGCGCACAACGGTGAGCTCTGACGAGATAGATTATGGCCATTGCTTTGTAGCATGGATGAATGACACGGATGATCCATATCAAGACAAGTGAAGAGACAAAGGAGAAGAACATGGAAATCGCAAATTTAGATCTAGTTAACAGGATTTTAGGCAAGATTAATGGGATAATAGTGGGGTCAGTGCTATCATAATTGATTTTCTACTTAAAAAGTCTATAATGGCCCCAATAAAATGGCTAGATTTAAATCATACTACTCGCATCACAAAGGTAGTTAAAGGTACCGTACAAACTTCCCTTTTCAAATCCTACGAGGCTTTTGTTCCGGTACAACCCCCTCCCCCAAACTCAGATAAACTCAAACACAAAGACGGCTGAGATCGCTCGATACCCCTTCATAATTAAGGGCATGATGGTCTTTTAAAAAACTAAATGGGTATACGTATACAAAACCAGGTTGTATGTACGCCGTTGCCGGCTCATCGGTGACAACTTTGCCGGATGGTGGAGGCCGTGGCTCGAGGGCGGGAGGAACGGCAAGGCGGTGCTTCCCGGCCAAGTGGCACTGCAAGGCGGTGCATGCCTCATCCTATTTCCTGTGTTTCGAAATCCTTTGTTTGGCAATTGGCATGTCCATTCCTATCATATCTCTGTGTTTTGCACTTCTCTGTTTTATGTGTGTATTCCTATCATTTTTTGCCCTGTTTGTGTCAAACAAAAAGCCTTGTTTCGGATCAATTTAAGCAGTGATCCATCATCCTCCATAGAATGAGAAACCCAATATTTCCAAGACACGGGAACAACAACAAAAAATGGCAGGGTAATCCTGACAATGTGCACCTTTCTCTTTCTTTTATTTTCTGCAGTGGTACTAGAAAGCAAAAAATGTGGAGCTGGAATTGCAGAGAGATGGGGGGATGCGTATCGTACTGGTCTCGAGGGCGAGGGCGAGGTAGGAGTTGCGTCGTTTCTCGAAAGCCTTGAGGCTGACGAAGCCCGCGAGGAGGAGCAGGCCGCCAACGCCGGCGCCGCCAGCCAGGGAGGCGGTGCTGCCGCGGCGGAGGTAGCCGAGCAGTCCGCCGGCCAGGACCGCGAAGCCGTAGGGGATGGTGAAGCAGAAGTCGTGCATCTCGGAAGCTCTCAGATCTCTCTTTCGGCTGAGATCTTGGGAGCCTTCTTCTCTCTTTTTCTTTCTTCTTCCTGTGTGTGTGTGTGGCTTGGTCGTCGACTTGTGCGCGCAGGCAGAAGAAAGGGAAGGAGGCGATGTGGTGTGGTGGCTGACGCGGAGGGGCGATTTGGTCAATTTAGGCGACCGGGAAAAGTGTGTCCTCCACTCGCCACGCCCCCAACACGACGCACGCTGGCATTGGCGCGTTTGGTTGTCTGCATCAAAATCATGGCTTACTGAGCGAGATGGACTCACCTGCCGTGAACGGGCCATGGGCCATGAAAACCGGGTTGTTTGGTAGGCTATACAGTCTTTTGCACGCCGGAGAAGAAAGTCAGGCCCCATCATGTGGTTACATACGAGCCTAGTTCTAGCCTCACCATTTATCCACACGGTGATCTTACCTCTCACATCTTTGGCACGTCGACGATCACGAAGGTAGACACCACCATAGCACCACTGTCACGCCAGTCAAAGCTATCACCACGTCGCCGACCACGAAGACGAATAGCACCATGACACCATCGGTGACGCCGGTCACACGCATGAGCATGTCGCCGACCACGAAAACGAAGACCATCATGACACCATCGGTGACGTCGGTCACACGCATGGGCACGTCGCCGACCACGAAGACGAACACCACCATGACACCATCGGTGACACCGGTCACACGCATGAGCACGTCGCCAACCACGAAGACGAAGATCACCATGACACCATCAGTGACGCTAGTCACACGCATGGGCACGTCGCCGACCACGAAGACGAACACCACCATGACACCATCGGTGACGCTGGTCACAAGCAGCACCATGTCGCCGTCCACGAAGAGGAACACCACCAGAACACCGCTGGTCACGCCGATCACAAGCATGGGCACCGCAAAAGAGTATACTTGTGAGTCAATTATGTATCAGCGTATGTACACCGAAACAAAAACCTGTCAACACGAAAGTCATGCGGAATGGTGAGGTGAACCTACTCGAGAAAGAAAATCTCAAACGGTTGAGCGTGTGCGACGAATTTGACAAAATTCGCTTAAAACTTCATACACGAAATTGATGATTTAGGACTGACGAAACTCGAAACCGATTGTGGGAATTGGTTCGTATCATCGACACGCATCTTTTTCGTGTACATCTTATTTTGATTCGGACTATGTTTGTGTTGATTTGAAAGAGGGTGTGTGGATTAGTGTAAGGGAGAGTGAGCCTAAGCAAGAGCTTGTGCAGCCGTTGCATCGCTGGAGCCATTGTGCAGCCGTTGCATCGCTGGAGCCAAAGTGGCGTGAGAACAAGCCTGGATCTGGAGAAACTGCCGATTCGAGCGTTCCTCCAGATGCAGGCAAAAGGCTACTTTAAGAACCGTGCGATGCAATAACGCGATTGGGCCCAGGCAACCAAACGAGCCAAAAATTGCTTGGCCGATCCGAGCCAAGAGGCATGCAGGCCCCCACACGCGCCCCATACTGCCATGTTCAACTTGCGAAATGCTTTTCAAATTAAATTTTCCGTGGCGATGGCGCATTGGCGTGCACCTAACACGATAATGCTTCTATGGTAAAACATGGTATTTTTAGGGAATGGAATAACATGGTTAACCTAGAACCAGCGCGAGATAATTTTGTTCATTAAGACCTAGTAGGCAGAGGATGCGTCACTGCTCACGCCCGGGGGGCTTCGTAATGGGACGTCCACCATTGCCATGGATCGAAACTTCTTTGATGATCCGTCAATCTCAGGCTCCCTTCCCTTATCCTCCGCTACAGTAAATCGAGAGAGAGAGAGAGAGGAGGGCGGCGCAGTTGCTCCACCGTTTCCCCGGCGCCGCCGCGGGTTCCCCTCTCCTTCTCCGACCGCTGCGGCGGCGGAAGGGTGGGGGAACCCCGGATCTGTGCGTTTCGGGTGTAAATAGGGTGTGGGCGTGTGTTGCCGGCGGCGATGCTTCGGTTGGAGCGGCGGAGCTGCATACGGCGGTTTGGTCTTCCAGATTCGAGCTCCTCCTCGTTGTCGCTCCGTGCGGGGACGGCGAATCCGTGGAAGTTCCTCCGTGCGGATGGTGTGGCGACAAGGCCGTCCGTGCTCGGTGGGGATCCCTGTCCTTGCGCCCTTTGTCGACGCGTCGTCGTCTCCTCCAACGCCGGCGTGGGGTGGTCAAGGTTAGTGTGTAGGAGGTGGCTTTCTCCGAAGCTTCCGGAGTGGGGCTGCGGGAGTTGGTGGTCACCGTCGATGTATGCTCCTGCTGCGGCGGGAGTTGGCGTCGGCGAGCCTACGGTGGCTCGGGGTATTTCCCCGCCGATGTTCCTTCATCGTCCTCGATTCCGGCGGTCACGCCGGATGGTTACTGCGGTTCTTCAAGGCAGCTTTGCTGCGGACGGGCTCCGGTTGGCTCTGGATCGGTGGTGCGCTTGCCGTCTTCGTCTTTGGCGCCGTTTGGGCGGTGCTGCTGTTCGTAGACCTCAGGCTGTGTGGTGGTTCTCCAGTTTGCTTTGTTTGCTTCAGTGTGTGTGCGTGTGTTGTAATCTTCTTCAGGTCTGAACACGTACACTTTGCTCAAAAAAAAAAAAAAAAACTTCTTTGATGATGCTAGGTTCTCCGAGCGTGAGCAATGACGATGGTAATGAAATGCGAGGAACCGTGCCGATTTCCTTTGTGTTTGGTTGAGGTCATTGCCATCCTCACCAACATCTACAAGACTGAAGTTTTTTTTTCGATCGGTTGTGATTTGTGATGACTTGGACTAATCAGATTGGAAAGTTTCCACGCAAATATTCAAGGTAGCCTCTTCATTTGAGAGAGCTCAAGAGGGCAGATTCTTTTTACCCTCACTGACTCACTGATAAGATTGGTGATTGGTGCGCATCTTGCGGGGTGTCATATGCACTGGATGAGCTACAAGCTCACAAATAAATAGTCGGCAGGCCAGGCTAAAGCAGATAATATTATTTTCTGGAATATGGTGACAACCTTTTGATCAAGGAAAAAAATAGAGAAAAATAAGCATAGAAAAAATAAATACAAAACAAGTTCTATCTCAAGAGAATAAAACGTGTGAACTCGAGTGCAGGCGCAGAATCAACGGCGCTGTCATGGGAAGGCGTCAGAGTTAGGCTGCAAAGCTAAGAAACGGCAAGCCGAGGCCATTCCCAACAGGTTAGCACCTCCCACGGGGCTTCGCGCCCGATCCATGGAGGGTGACCGCGAGCACTCGGGACAGAGACGAGAGACGTGTGGCGATCTTGATGAGAGGGGTGAAAGGAGAGGTGGACGACGGGAAATCTTCTCCGTGGCATGGCCGAAGCGGCTCAAATCTATGGCAGGAGGTGGTGGCGGCGACATAAAGGATTCCGAGCGTACTCGTGCTGAAATTTTAGGTGATGTCTTTTCCCTAGTAATGGGGGAGGTGGCAAATATGGTCCCTGCGAAACGAGTATATGATGTTTGCGGAGGTAAATTTGCAGAAACTGTAAAATGAAAATTCAGGGCGACAAATTATCCTCTTCCTTTATCCTCTAGGTATAACATTTGCATCAATAGAGAACATTTTTCCTCCATATGAATCTATATTATTCCATTCTAATTTCTTCTCGACATTTCTCAAGAAAAATCCCAAATTGGGTCTAAAATTGATGGGTTAATGTGAACTTATCCATGCGGTTAGGCGCTTTTCAAATAGGAATCCATTTTCTAACTGGCTTTCGTGCTTCGGTGAGTCGTTCGAGATCTTTTCGATGACCTAAGTTGTGTTGAAGGGATATCCATATGATCCGATATATGATCCGATCGATTGCATAAGACCCATGGTAGCAACAGAACGAAAAAGTATACAGAAAAGACAGTTCTTTTCGATTTTAATTATCTATATATTAGTATTAGTTAGTAGTATTACTTAGTACCTTTGCGGTATTGTTTTTCTATGTGAAACCACAAAAGGACATTTATTATAAGGTTTACGCATTTTTGCACTATTTCTAGAATACAACACCTGCTACCGATATGAAACTCCAACTTCTTTTTGAGAGGAAAGCGAGCAAATAGGCCCTCTATATGAATCGAACCCATGGTCACATGGAAAAAACTTTTTTAGGGAAGAATAGGCATTTTATTAATCAACGGTTATATGGGGTACAAATTATGGTGGTTCAATGAGTAACACGGTGACTAAAAGGAAGCGAAATAGAATTCCTAGCAACTCGGTGAACTTCCTAATGACAATTTCTATTCTCATGTTGCAAACTAACAAACTCAAAGTTTCTAGATCTAATATTAATCAATTCGCAAAAAAAATCTAATATTAATCTCCTTCAAAATAGCACTATAAAAGTAGAAGCTCTTGTGCTTCATCAGCTTAATAACCTCTAAACAATCTGAAGACACCATCAACTTTGACAATCCCAGCTAGCGATTGAGCAACAGCCCCATCAACATTAATTTTCATCAAGCCTACGGGTGGTTTCGTCCAACGACCAACTCAGGGTAGTGGACCTGGCAATATATTTGTGTTGGCGTCAGAAACCCACCGGCGGGCAGTGACTGGCAACACAGTAGAGCCGGGAACAACTAGGGCTGCGGCTGGCCCCAGTCCCTCAGAGCGACGGCCCGCAAAGCCTCCTGGTCACACGTCCGATGCTATCGCAAGGGCGTGCCACCCGACCTATACCCGGTCGGGAAGGTGTTGGGTGATGCCTCGCTTAGTTTCCTGCATGGCATACACGTAAACGTTAAATACGAGCCTCGATCGGCTCTCGGGTTATCTCGTGAATCGGCTCAAAGAGCCGATCCACCCATGATTCGTACAAGATGTCCGAATATATGGTGGTCCCGCTTGATCAAGATAAAGTTAATGCGATCTACGACGATTTAGGGTTTTCACCGCATAATCGGATCATCCTACTCACGATTGGGCCTCGCGCTCGCGCACGGTGACCGTAAGCCGATCCTAGACAGGGCCTAAAAACCAACACGAGGTTGATCCCCGGAACGTCCTGTCTAGGGCTAGCAAACTCCACCCTACACGCCGCTGGATCCTCCAACCCTTTGTAAGGCCTAACTATTGCGGATGTTAAACTAATCCTTGATGAACAAGGAGCAACCGTAACGGATCGGATCTACTAAACTATGATCAAGCGGGGTGCCGCCCCTACACCTAAGATAGGTGTAAGGGCGGCTAGATGTGCAAGGGTTGCATTACGAAAGCATATGATACGAAGAACAATGCTAACCCTAACACATCTAAGATAACTACGTTGCTCGCCATCAAAAAGGCTTCAGCACGAGCAACGCATGAACAATGTGGGCAGGCTTGTGCTGCCTAGATCGCAAGATGCGATCTAGGCAGCATGGTGCTTACCGGAGAAACCCTCGAGACGAAGGAGTTGGCGATGCGCCGAGATTTATTTGTGTTGAACGTTGGTTGTTGTTTATTCCATAAACCCTAGATACATATTTATAGTCCAGGGGACTTTCTAATTTAGGCGTGCACCTAACCGTGCACGGGTAAAACTCTAACTAACCGACACGTAATCGAATATGTTACATGATACAAGGGCAAATTAGCCCAAACGTTGCACAAGGCCGATTCACGTATTTCTTCCATGTATATATCTTCAAGTCCATCTTGATCGCGGCCCACCTCTGACTCGGTCAAATTCTGGTGATAACACATGCCCCCCTGGTTTTGGAAATGACATTTCCAAAATCATTACGCTTTCCTTTCGTCGGGTCATGTCGTGGCAGAGCGTAACCGCCGCAGAATCTTCCATCATTACGCCTCGCCTCCCGAGCTTCTCTGTACGAATTGACAATTTCGGCATCACGTCCTCGAGAACCGTCATGGCATTAAATCTCCACTACACTCCTTTTATTTATCTGTGCCAAACGGTTCACCACTCCATCCCCTTGCTCTGCTCTGTCCACCAACGCCAAAAAACCCTCTTACCCTCGCAGCCATGTCTTCCTCTTCCTCCTCCGCTTCAGGCCTCCCCTCCAATCGTCGCCGAAGAACAAGGAAGAGGACGACCTCCACTCCGGGCGAACCCCATCTCCTCCGACAAGGAGAAGAAGGAAGGAGAAGCAGAGAAGACCAAGGCCTCCCCCTCCGCCAGGCTCCCGTCGAAGAAGCGCTCCCGCATGTGGGCGGACAGCGAGGACGACGATGACGACGAGGAAGGAGAAGATGAGGAGGAGGAAGACGATTCCTCCTCCTCCGCTGGGTATCCTCCAACGAAGCGCTTCCGCAGCTGGGCGGATAGCGAGGATGATGATGATGACGAGGAGGAGGAGGAAGCCCCAGCCGACGGCTGGGGCAGCAGCGGCGAGGACTTCTCCGGCAGTAGCGCCGATGGCGACGCCGACGACGACGCTAGCGAGGAGTAGTTATGTAGGAACAGTAGTCCCTTGAGCAATCGGCTCTTCTTTTGTTCTTCTTTCGAGCAGTCGGCTCTTCATTGTAAGAAATCCCAATATTAATGAAGAATTTCACTTAACTTGATTTCGCCGATTTCTTTCATGTTGATTTAGCCGATTTTTCCTCATCTGACTTTGTCGACTGTTGGCCTAATCCATGCTTAATGACTGATGGCAACGCATCAGTTTCTCACGATAATCTGCGAGACGAGCCAATTCGGCTCATCCCTCCAAACTAGCCGCTTCGCCGATGATGATGGCACAGCCGTTCTTAGCAGGCTGGCGGCTTGATCTTGAGCAGGCGTCTTTAACAGAGCCCTGGAACTGTCTTGGATGCTCAAACTGATGACTCCGTAACAGAACACCACTCTCCAGACCAGTTGCGATGTAGGGCTCAAATCATGATGTAGCCAGCCGTTTCCAACAACATCGGCTCCCCAGAGCAGAGAACCTTCAGGGTGAGCTGCCCCCCGAGCTTCTTCAGTCTACTTCTCGCGCCATTGATCCTCTGATTATCACAGTTATACCTCTCGAGTCGATGGCCACGCATCAGCTTTATATCCTTAAGTCGATGTCTGCTGCATCGGCTGTGCTTAAATTTTTTTTGAATTTTTTACGGCCGATTTATGTATCGGCCCCCATACCTCAATACCCATCATCAAAGAATATCTTGGGTTGCTGGGCACTTGCAAGACATTCCTACTACATATCCTCGTGTTTCATCCACTCGGGTGCCCCCCGAGCCGATTCGGTCAAGAGAATTGATGGTATCGGCTCTTTAGGTATTCCCTGTTGGATCAAATGTTGAACCCAAACAGAATGGAAGGTCAGGATAATTTTGGCCGATTGCTGGAATCGGACTCCACGTTGCTTGTTCGATGAAGGTTTTGTAATGTTCCTCCATAAACTTTTTGGGGCCGATCACAAGGATCAGCCTCACCACGTTTGCTCATTGATTTGCTCCAGCTACATGGTGAAAGATCGAGATGTCGCCTAGAGGGGGGGGTGAATAGGCAATTACAAACTCTTGCGGATTTGTCTTGTATGAATGCGGAATTAAACTATCGTTTAGTTTACAAGCACAAACCCTAAATATGCTAAGCTCAACTAAGTGTGACAATAGCAACTAGAGCTAAGCAAGATAGGCACAAGATATATGTAGCACAAGTGATAGCAAGATATATGTACTTCAAGCACGATGGCTATCACAAGGAAAGAGAGCTCGGGTATAGAAATAACCGAGGCACGCGGAGACGAGGATGTATTCCCGTGTTCCCTTGCTTTTCAACAAGGTACGTCACGTTTGGAGGAGTGGAGGTCCCACGAAGGATTCCCCGCGCCACGAAGGCTCACCCTATTCTCCGAACCACACCCACGAAGGATAATGGCCCTTTCCTTATGGTTAGCTTTTCCTCCGCTCCGGAGATGGCAAGCTCCACAACCACTTCACAAGCTCCACGAAGGAGAAGCCCGGACCTCTTCACAATCTTCTTGAAGAGATCACCGGAGCACCAATCACCAAGCCAACTAGGAGGTCACCCTCCAAGAGTAACAAGCTCACGGTCTCTCACTCGAACAAATCGTGGTGGAGAGCTCAACACTATGCAATGATGCAAAGCAAGAACACCGGAGGTGTTCAAGTCCTTCACACTCAAATCCCACCAAAGCAACGAATGCTAGGATGAGATTGGAGAGGAAGAACAAGGGGGAAAGTCAACCAAAGACTCCAAGATCTAGATCCCAAGAGATTCCCTCACTTAGAGAAGAAACGGTTTGGTGGAAGTGTAGATCTAGATCCCCTCTCTCAAATCCTCAAATATGAGCAAGAATGGTTGGAGGATTCAAGGGGAAGAGCAAGTTCTTCAAATAGTAGCAATGGAGGAGAGAGGATGGGAAGAACTAGTTGCTCAAGGTGGAAGAAGGGCTATTTATAGTCTAGGGAGAAAAATAACCGTTGGGGAAAAAACCAGATGAAAAACGGCTAAAAAACGAGCTAAAAAACGAGCCCAGCCGGTCAGCAGGCCGGCCGACCGGAGCCTGGGCCGGAGAGGCCGGAGGCCTGCCCGGTCGGACCGGCCCACCGACCGGGCGCTGCAGAAGGCGCGCTGGGCGGCCAAATTTCTTCAGGCCGCGCGGAGGCAGCCAGGCCGCGTGGGCCGGCGGCGGCCCAACGGTGCACGGGCGGCGCGGAGCCAGGCCGCGCGGGGGAGCAGGCCACGCGAGTGGGCCGCGCGGGGCGGAGCGGGCCTCGCCGGGCGAGCAGGCCACGCCTGCAGCGCGTGGGCGGCGCATAGGCAGCGGGCCGCGCGCCCGGTTGGGCCGGGGGCAGCGCCGGGTAGGCCGGTTGCGGATCGGGCCCCAAACCGGTCACAGGCCAAAATGCCCCTGGATCCCGGCCGGATGGCACCGGTGCCAGGGCCGGTCTTCGACCGGGTGGGCCGGCCGGCTGCCCCATTCCCCTTTTTTTCTTTTATTCTTTTCTCCATTTCCTTTTTCCTTTTTCTTTAATAACTATTGCTCCCGAACCCCGAACGACATGAAACCAATTTTGTTGGAAAGGTAACGACGAATAGAACCCCAAAAAAAACTGGAAATATGGAGACTCCTCACATAACATTTTTAGATGATTTTAGAGAGGGAGTCTCCCACCGTCAAGAAACGGTGAAGACGTCCAAACTCGAAAACGCAATAGAAGATGCACGCGGATTCCGTTTTCGATGAACTTGGGCTTGTTGTAAAGCTAGCAACAAGCACAAGAACCTCACACAGAGAAACACCAAGAAGCAATAAGGATATGCAAAGTATGCAAATGATTGAGCTCCCTAAGACGATGTGATCAAGTTACTCAACCGAAAGCCCCTCTTAATAGTGCGGCTATCTATCCTATAATCCGGTCTCCCAACATCCACCTTGAGACCGGTAAAAGGAAAACCTAGCAAGGCCATACCTTTGC
The DNA here is from genome assembly GCF_022539505.1 of Lolium rigidum. Classification (NCBI taxonomy): domain Eukaryota; kingdom Viridiplantae; phylum Streptophyta; class Magnoliopsida; order Poales; family Poaceae; genus Lolium; species Lolium rigidum. The sequence continues at coordinate 176,308,735 of NC_061510.1, forward strand.
CTTGCGCATCCCGCTTGATCTTGATGATAACTCTTCAAGCTCTACACAAGCCGGAATGCCTCACTTGATCAATGTTGCTTCGTGAAGACTCACAAATACTCCCCCATACACTATGATGGGAAAGCTCCATTGATGCACATCTTCACATGTCCATTATCACCAAATGGACGGCAAGCTTCAAGCATGTGATCCACTTGAGATGCTCATCTTGAACTTGCCCAACTCAACCTTGTATCTTCTCATACTCACATAAGATAGAGCATGGCTAATATTGAGTTCCACATAAGAACTCCATCTTCATTTCTTCTTCTTGATCATATCACATATGTATCTTCATACCGATGATCTTGATGCCAGTACACAAGATATACCTTTATCTTCATGGCATCCATACTTGAATCCAACACATGGAGTACAAGTTGTACCTATGGAATATTCCTTCATATAAACTTCAATGAAAACATTAGTCCATAGGGGTTGTCATTAATTACCAAAACCACACATAGGGGCAATGTACCCTTACAATCTCCCCCATTTTGGTAATTGATGACAACCACAATAAGAGGGTTTATATAATGAATATTAGAAACAAGTACGCAACTTATCCGAGAATAAGTTGTATACAAGAGGTTGTATTTGATATGGTCAAGTAACACAAAGCTACTAGCCCATATCAAAACCGGCTCTACTCACACAACTACAACAAATGCAAGAGATGTGAGTAGAACCAATATATATAGAGAAAACTCCCCCACAATGTATGCACGTGTGATGAACATGAATTCATTGCATATATTGTCAAGATTAACCTTTGGGATAGTTTCCACTATATATATACAACCATGCAAGACATATAAATATGGAATGCATGAGAGGCAAAACACTTAAGCACAAACCAAACTTAAGTATAAAACCATTCCCTTAAACCCTCTAAACTTCTCCCCCATTGGCATCGATTGTCAAAATGGGTGAAAAATTTAGAAGGCCAATATAATGTGAGTTCCTCCCCAACGTGTGCACTTCTCATAATTTGAGTGGAATCAAGTGCACATATCCAATGATGAATACTTGAAGGAAGTCAAACTATATTGAGGATCAAAGATTGCATAAAGATAACATGGTGAAGTGAGCTTCAACAAATAAAGCAAGCAATCAATGATCCAATTGGACAAACAAAGATATCATGATAAGTGAGATATAGTGCTCTAAAATAAAATAAGAAAGCTCCCCAAGGTTCGTGCATAATTTATAATGTTTGCATTTGAATACAATATGCACAAACATGGAATCCTCACTCCCTCTATATCATTTAGAGCACACCCAAGATAAAAATAATATGCTTATCAAGAATAACTTGAGTCCAACAATTACGAGATATGAGTGCATGAAGAAAAACAAGTTAACCAAGCACTCATAAATCTTCTTTACCAACACACTAAAAGCAAAAGGGTAAAAGATGGTTGGCAAGGAACAAGGATATCAAGTTGATGGATTAACGCTCTCATGTATATAAGTTTCTAAAGTGGACATAGTGATCCATAAAGAAACATGCACACACAAGAGGTTAACAAAAATAAATAAGACATGATATCCAAGATGAAGTCATAAAATATACCAAGGATGTTTGCTTAAAAAGCATATATAGCCTATGGCTCCAACTTTCACTTATGGTATATGAATGACCTTCAACCAAGTTAAATCTCAAAAACATCACAACTAACAATAAGGGAAGTAGAGCTAGTTGGAGTGTTTTGAGAAAGGCAACAAGTATCATAAATATGGATTTATTTCGCAATTTCATCAATATTGCACATAAGAGCTCTTTGAGGAATTGATATGAAATAAATTGCTAGAGGACATATTTGAGATAGGTGAACCATAAACATGATATATATATATATAAATATTCCTATCATATGCATCTTCTCAAATTACTCAAATGTACAATAAGAAGTTTTCTTTAAAAGGATTTTTCAAGAATCGCAATATTTTCGAAATAAAGAATTTCATGCCAAGATGCAACCTACAAGAGGTTGGATGCTATATGAGTATGCATGAAAAAGATACTTGTTACCGAGATACCAATGGCATGATGTAGTAGATAAGAGTTCATCGATCATCCTAGCTTGACTCCAATTTTCATATGGTGACAACACCTTCCTTATAGATGAGACAAGCCTCCATTGCATCTCCAATGTACCTAAAACAACATTCAAGTACATCTTGGTCCCCAAACTTATTGGGTCCAACATGGTTAGACTAACCACAATATATAGGACACACTCCATATAAACATGTGCATATTTAGATGAAGTTTGAATTTCATGCACATCTTAGCCATTTAGGATTTGACGGAGTATATCCTACATAATGGATCGAAAGAAAGCAAGCATGCTACAAGTATAAACATATTACATATAAGCATGCACCAAAACTTTTAAAGATCCAAGAAAGATATACTTTGGACAAAACACCATAGGAATTAAATAAGGCATAGAGGTGTCACAAAACAAATTTTTTTTTGTCCAAATTATATCTAAGAAGCAAATCACAAAAGATTTGTTCAACAAAGTTCAACAAATGAACTAAGAAAAGACCATTGAGTATAAAGGATGAAATAAAGCAAACACGCTCAAAGATCTTATCTCATTCAACATATAAAGCATAGAAGAAGGAATGAGATAGCAAAACTCCCAAAGGAGCAAGGTTCGAACAAATAAACCAAACCCACTACACTTTTCACAATGGCACAATGTACCGTAAGGAAAAGGTATGTATTCCAAAACAAACACTTGATATGAATCAAGGGGATTTATCAAAAGATTTTTCAAAGGGACAAGGAAGACATATGGGAGTTATAAAGATTTCTTTGAATAAAATAAGGAAGTAAGAAACAATCCAAGGTGAAGATGATCCAAAAATTCAACCACATACAAGGTTATCAATTGTCAAAGACAATGAGTATATTGGAAATAATTTCCGGTGGAGTATTGACAATGATAGTAAGGATCAACTTCACAATAAAAGGCATAGGATAAGTATATAGAATTATGCACTATGCACGGATGAAGATTCTTGATAACTTCAACTAGTCACACAATCACGCACGGCAATGATTAGAATAACTTGAAGCAAACGGTGTCCCAAATAAGATATAGAGATATGTATTTGAGGAAAAACCGCACCAAGAATTTAATATTCAAACAAGAGCCCACAAGATGAGTAATAAAATATTTTTATTAGGAATGGAGCTTGTTTGAGCAAACATGCCACCTAGGAGCAAGATAATTAAGAGCATCAACTCTAAGTGGCATAACCTCATATGTTCACATTTTCTAGGCTTGTGATATGTACAAAACATATTACTCCCCCATAATGTGATAAAACATTTCTTCTAAATAAGAGGCAACTAAAATTCAACTAGAGATGATTAATGGATATTTAGAATTTGAATTTCTCATGAGTATGGCACACCACATAGTGACTAGATAATCTTGCAATATCAATACTAAGTGGTGGTACCCATGTACACACATTTTAAAGGAAGAGAGATGCACAAAGCATATCACTCCCCCAAAATGGGATGGTCCATTAATCACTTCAAAGAGAGCCAAATAAGATATCATCAAGATGCATTAGGCTCAAAACAATACACAAGTATATGATGAGTCAAACAAACATACTTGAATACACAAGATCGGCAAGTAAGACACAACACATACATACACATATTTGGTACAAAACCAAACATGCAAAGGGGCAAGTAACTTACAATAAACATGAAGAGTTGAAGTATAAGTTACCGCAAAGAGGAACATTGGATATAAGATATAGATGATAATCCATACGACTTGGCTTGGTAAAAATATAATATATGAAGATCCCTTAATTCTTCATGAAGTAGCCAAGTCTCCAATGACCTCCATATACACCTATTGATCAAATTTGAGCTTGTTGGTCCCCAACCAAGTTGGGTCCTAAGAGGTTAGTCACAATAGGCTTGGCAACCCAAATGGTTCTTTTCTTGAAACCACTTTGAGTTCCAACAAACTTGGCAAACACATTGCCATTCTTATCCTTCCCTAGAGAATAATCATCATCAACAATTATAGGGTTAGATAAGGTACCACTTAAGCAAGAAGAAGCAAAGTGCCCCTTCTCACGGCATAAGTAGCAAGTGTTCCCCTTTCTCTTCTTTATTGATTTCTTCTCTTGGGGAACATTATCTTGATTCTTCTTGGGAAGTGGCCTATCTTCAACTTGAGGTCGAGCATGAGCTTGACCTTGACCTTGTGGCCGTTTCCCTTGTTGTTTCTCACTCAAGTGCTTCTTCTTCTTCAATGGGCATGATCTAACATGATGCCCTTTGTGACGCCCCGTTACGTTCGATTAAATCAAGCGTAACGGAAACCGTCACTTCAGAGTTGCGCCAGGACCAGCCAAGGAGAATAGTAGCATGTACATAGTGGAAACTTTCACCGTTTGAAAGCGGTGTCCTTTATTACATCGTCACACAAACTAAGACAATACAATCCCACCCGCTTGAACTACAAGCCTTAAATCTACTCCTCATAGCCTTGGACATCGACTTCCCCATACTCATACTCCACTTCAAGCAAAGTCGAGTCAAAGTCACCACAAGTGCCGGATTCGTCATAAGCACCGGTCTCTATCTCCTCAGAGTTGTCATACATCACGGCCTCTGGAAAACAACGGAGAAAGCAAGGCTGAGCACGTATAAAATACGTACTCCGCAAGTCGCCGGGGGTGGAGGGGTGGCGGGTGATTTAAAAAGGAAAGTAAAAAACTCAACGGCTAATGAGCCGTCCCGACCGACAACACTCTTAGGAGAAAAACTTCCCCGATTTCTAGTTTGTTGCAAAACCATATTTTTATTTATGAAATCTGATGGCGGCAAACAACGTGGGATCTTACATCCTGTGTTAGAGGAAAACCCACACGACGCACTTCCAAACCCGGAAGCTGGGAGTGATATCACATTTTACTCTGATCAGAGGTGTACTGCTTTTCCCATAGTGTCACTTGGTCGATTTCGTTCATGCGCTACCACGGCGCACAACTAGACCAAGGGACCAAAACCTTTAGCCAGCCCGTACACTACCTCTGCTTTTCCACCTTGCCTTAATCGCCAAAGGCCCGCGAGTCGAGACCCCTAACCGGCGGTCTCGCCCTAGGGTGACTGCACCTACCCGGCTACAGTCACCTTCTCACCCGTGCAGAGGTAGCTACTTGGCATGGTTAATCGGTTAAGCCCGTCCCATTCCAGGTCTATGGTCGGTACGGGTTGCGTCGCTTTTGAAGTAAGCGCCGGTTGGTTATATTTTTATTAGATAATCCCGTGTAGAGGAGCTCGACTTCCAAGCCAACCCTGACCGGGATGCTTCCACCAATTCCGGCTCCTCTACCACCAAATAATTAAAACACAACCCTGTCCGGGTTTTGGTGACATACCTCATACAAACCACCGGATCTGGTCCATTCGCCAAATCGGTGGATCTTTCTGATCCACTTCTCACATTTCATTTAGAAAACCAAAAGCTTTGTATTTGGTTCTCATGCGAAATTTTGGGATAAACCATAACTCATAAAACATTTTAGCAAAAAGATAGGAGCCCGACAACTTGCCTGGCAGCGCTCCGACCGACTCGGAAACACCGTCAGCGTCTCCTAAATTTCCATGATCGACTCCTAATATTTATTCACAAGTATTCTCAATATTTTAGTTAACTTAAAAATCAGTGAGCATCGCATTTAAATTGGGCAAATCCATTTACATAGCTAACAAGCATATGCTACGGTGCTACTGACCCATCGTGCCGTGAAATACCATGCATACATACATCAGGCCAGAACGAATATGCATGTCTATCTCCACCAAAGAAAAATAGTTTATCATTTGGTCCTGTGCTGTTGGAGCCGAGGCTAGCTATCCCAGGCTCCCGGCGCTCTGTCTCTCCCCCGTACTACTCTCTCTCCCGAAACAGAGTAGCAACGCCGGACGCAGCCGGCTCGATCTACCACTCCCGGCCACCTCCGGCGCCATCGCTGGCATCCACGGAACCCCCTCGTCCTCCTCTACTCGTTCCCCACACTCGCCACCTCCGCGGCCGCCTGGAACGACCTCGCCACCAGACCCTAGCGCCATCGTCCCCGGGTCCGGTGGGCTCGCCGCCGTCCCCTACAACGACGATTCCTACCTTCTTCTTTGCGCTCTCCATCTACACCGTCTCGTCCAGCAGCGCACACGGCCATGCCCGTCAGGGGGCAGCCATCACCGGCCGTGCGGCTCGACGGCCATGGTCGTCGCCACCGGGGCCGAGCCGGGACTCTCGCGGCCGAGGCAGCGCCACGGCATGCGCGGTATCAACGACACTCCTACTGCTAATCCTCTTCTACCAGGTCAGTGCTAATCCCTTTTCCCTCCTAATGCAACAGAGTCTACAGATGCGTCTCGCTAGTACTCGTTTCTCAGTTCACACTATGTACTGTGTATTGATCCATGTAAGGACCGGGTGGTTCTAGCTTGATCTCTAATTAATCTTTCTAAGTCCAGACCAAGTCAACATTGCATTAGCATACATAGGGGATGAACTAGTACAATCTCAGAAGCAAAACGTGTAAGGCAGCAAGTTGATTAACAATCTCTAGCTCTTATTATCTGTAAAGGCCTGAACTATATATAGCGCATCTCACATTTGTGAAGGAAAGGGGGTAGAGATATGCTAATCAGGCTAGTAACCCTCGGTGAAAACAATTTATATTAACTTCACATCGTACTGCAGATTTGGCAGAAGCAAGCAAAACTATGCCACAAGTACTTTATACATTCAATACTACAGATTACAAGCAAACCGAGTGTCCAATATGGTGCCAATACATGATGAAGCAGCGACAAGGTAGCACAAGCACAGCAGTGAAAAGGAGTGGAAGGGAGTGGCGCTGTCTGGGAGAGGCGGAGTGTGCGGTCGAAAATGCCAAACAGTGAAAAGGACTGACTATTTATAGTAGGGAGAGGCTAGGTCGGTTTAGCACAATTTGTGCCAGGTGGGCTGCATGCACAGCTTTGATGTACATGCGTGTTTACACTTGTATCTCTTCTAGCTGTAATTTTTACAAGTGGGTGAAAGTGAGCTGGTGTGAGTTGGCTATTACCTTGCCATTAAGCAATTGTAGGCAGGGACTAATTTGTAAATTTCGAATTTTTATTAGGGGATGAAAAGTGAAACTGATGTATAAGAACTTTGTAAGAAAATATTGCTGGGACTTTGGTGATTGAATTTTATTTAATATGAGATTAGCGTGAAATCATGTTTAGTGATATGTGATCAATACTAATGTTGTAAAAATGGTGTTTTTAAATTTTCGGGTTTTCACATCCCTTCCCCCTTAAAAAAAAATTTCGTCCTCGAAATTTAGGGTCGCACCTCGAAAAGATGGGGATACTTTTCCTTTAGATCACCCTCTTTTTCCCATGTCGCTTCTCGCACTGGATGGTTTCCCCATTGCACCTTGCAATATCTAATTGTTCTATTCCTTAGTTTCTTTTCTTCGGTGTCGAGGATTCGGCTAGGATGCTCTTCGTAGGTTAGATCATTTTGGAGGGTTAGCTCATGTTCCGAGACCCGCTCCAACGGTGGGTTGATGCTCTTGCGTAGTTGAGAAGCATGAAAAACATCATGCACCCCTTGCAAGTGTGGTGGTAATTCTATTTTATATGCAACCGTCCCTTTCCTTTTTAAGACCCGATACGGTCCAATATACCGTGGACTTAATTTTCCTTGTACCCCGAAACGCTTGACTCCTTTCATTGGCGAGACTTTAAGATATACGAAGTCACCAGGCTGATATTGAATATCTCGGCGCCCCTTGTCCGCATAACTCTTTTGCCTACTTTGAGCCGTCTTTAATCTCTCTCTAATGATGCGGACTTTTTCCTCGGTTTCTCGGACCAAGTCGGGCGGTAGGAGTTTCTTCTCTCCGGTTTCTACCCAACATATCGGCGTTCGACATCTTCGACCGTATAAGGCCTCAAATGGGGACATACCAATACTAGCTTGGTAACTATTATTGTACGCGAACTCGGCCAAGGGTAGATGTGTGCTCCATGAGTCACCAAAATCAAGCACGCATGCCCTGAGCATGTCCTCAATAATTTGATTAACTCTCTCAACCTGACCACTAGTCTGTGGATGGTACGCGGTACTAAATTCTAGCTTCGTGCCCAATGCCTCTTGCAATTTTTCCCAAAACTTGGATGTGAACATTGACCCTCGATCTGACACAATTTTGGATGGTGTTCCATGTAGAGCCACAATCCTCTGAATATATAGCTCAGCTAGTTTTTCTCTGGAACATCCAGGGGCTAAAGGGATAAAGTGTGCAGATTTTGTGAGCCGGTCTATTATAACCCATATTAATTCTTCTTTTTTCTTGGTCTTGGGCAAACCGGTGATGAAGTCCATATGGATCTCATCCCATTTCCATTGAGGAATTGGGAGAGGTTGTAATAGCCCAGATGGTCGTTGGTGTTCAGCCTTGACCCTCTTGCATGTGTCACACTCATCCACATATTGAGCAATTTCTTTCTTCATATTCCTCCACCAAAATGTGCTCTTAACATCGCGGTACATTTTTGTGCTACCGGGATGTATGGTGTAGGGGGTGGTATGTGCCTCCTTAAGTATTGTTTGTTTAATCTCGGATATGTTTGGCACACATAGTCGGTTTTTATACCAGAGTGATCCATCGTGTTCTACTTGGAATTGTGAAGGCTGACCATCTTGTATTCTGCGTTTTTCCTCGCAGATGAATTCATCCTTGACTTGGTTCTCCTTTATTTGGTCTAATAGATTGGGTACGACCGTTAATGTTGCTAGGATATGCTTAACCGGTTTATGCACGAACTCAACTCCCATCCTTTCCAACTCATTTGTCAGGCGTCTATCAAAGGTTGGGATCTCCATATGGTTGCATGAGGTTTTTCGACTAAGAGCGTCTGCAACCACATTAGCCTTTCCTGGATGGTAGTTAATACCAAGGTCGTAATCCTTGATAAGCTCCAACCATCGTCTTTGCCTCAAGTTCAACTCCTTTTGCGTGAAAATATATTTGAGGCTTTTATGGTCGGTGTATAATTCACAACGATTCCCATACAGGTAGTGCCTCCACATCTTCAAGGCAAAAACCACGGCTGCTAATTCCAAGTCGTGGGTGGGATAATTCTGTTCATGGGGCTTTAGCTGTCGAGAGGCATATGCTATGACCCTCCCATCTTGCATCAGCACACAACCTAAACCGACTCGGGAGGCGTCGCAGTAAACTGTGAAAGCTTTGCCCGGCTCAGGAAGAGCCAATACGGGTGCAGTTGTTAGTCGTCTCTTTAGCTCTTGAAAACTATTCTCACACGCTTCGTTCCAAATAAAAGGGGTGCCCTTTTTGAGAAGTTTGGTCATTGGGGCTGCTTTTTGGGAAAACCCCTCTATAAATCGTCGATAATATCCCGCTAGGCCAAGGAAGCTGCGAATTTCAGTTACATTGGTTGGTGGTTCCCATGCCAACACTGCTTCTACCTTAGAAGGATCTACGGCTATCCCTTTTCCTGATATAATGTGTCCTAAGAAGGCCACTTCCTCTAGCCAGAATTCACACTTTTTGAATTTGGCATACAGTTGTTTCTCTCTCAAGGTTTGAAGCAAACTGCGAAGGTGTTCGGCATGTTCCTCAGTGCTCCGAGAGTATATGAGGATATCGTCGATGAATACTACCACGAATTTATCCAGGTAGGGCATCAGTACTAAGTTCATTAAGTTCATGAAGGCTGCCGGGGCGTTTGTGAGCCCGAATGGAACAACTCTGAATTCGTGGTGCCCGTATCGGGTGACAAAAGCGGTCTTTGGTATATCCTCCTCCTTTACTTTTAATTGGTGGTATCCAGACCGGAGATCTATTTTCGAGAACACGCATGCTCCCTTTAACTGGTCAAACAAATCATCTATCCTGGGTAGGGGATACTTGTTTTTAATGGTTGCTTCGTTCAAGGCCCGATAATCGAAGCACAACCGACTACTTCCGTCTTTTTTCTCAGTGAATAAGGCTGGGGCGGCCCAAGGGGACACACTTGGTCGAATTAGGCCCTTCTCTTCCAGCTCATTTAGTTGCTTTCTTAATTCCTTTAGTTCTCCAGCGGACATGCGATATGGTCGCTTGGATATGGGTGTCGTTCCAGGGACGAGATCAATTGCAAACTCAATTTCCCTGTCTGGCGGCATACCGGGCAATTCTTCCGGAAATACGTCCAAATATTCTCGGACTACAGGGACGTCTTCGGCCCTCTTTGTGTCTAAGGCCGTCAATAGTTCCTTGTTTGGTTGCGGTTTGGTTCTTTTACAACTGTAGGTGATCCATGTACCCTCTGGGCTTCTCAAGGTTATGGACTTTCCTTCGCAATCGAGTTTGGCTCCGTGTCTTGCTAACCAATCCATTCCCAGTATAACGTCTAACCCGCTCAGGGTGATGACGTACATGCTGGCCTTAAAGGTTATATTCTCAATACATATAGGACGGTTGTGGCAAACATGCTCCACTACTATTAGGCCTCCGGGTGAGTGTACCTCTATATGCTTAGCCAAGGACGTGTGTTCCAAGCTATGCGTCTCAACAAACTGCCGCGAGATGAAAGAGTGTGTTGCCCCCGGGTCAAACAACACGAGACCTATTGCAGGAGGGATTAGTAGGTTACCTGTCACCACATCTGCTGATGCGTCCACTTGTGCCGCATCCATATGAGTTAGACGGACTGGTCCACGTGCTAGACCGCCACGACCACGTCCGCGATTAGCTACCGATGTATTTCCACGTACTTGTGCCGAGTTGGCCTGCCTTTGCAGCTGATTTGGCACAGCTCCACCTGTGCCGGGTTGTTTCTCACCCTTGTTCGGACACTCATTTTTGTAATGGCCCTTTAGTCCACACCCATAACATGTGATAGTTTTTGTCGGGCATTCACGAGCCATGTGGGGTCCACTGCATATGTGGCATTTGATAGGAGCCTTGGGAGGTCTAAACACCGGTCTTGACGGTTGGTCGAATGTGGGTTGAGGTGGTCCGGTTATCGGTGGACGGGGTGGTCCGGTCATATAAGGACGGGGTGGTCCATTCATTGGTGTACGAGCGGGGCCCGCAGGACGGCTCCCACTCCTCAGGAGGAACCTCGGGTCCAACCTAGCTCTCTTCCGTCGTTCTTCGTCTACGGCAACTTGTCTGTTCTCAATAAGGATGACCCGGTCCACTAGCTCTTGAAACTCTGTAATCTTTACGGGAGCTATGTGGAGTTGTATGGAGGGGCTCAATCCTTCTATGAATCGATACACCTTCTTGGCCTCGGTGTTTGTGTCATCCGGTGCATAACGGGATAAGTCATTAAACCGGTCTAGGTAGGCTGTAATGGTCCTTGACTCCTGCTTAAGGTTTAGGAATTCCTTCCTTTTTATTTCCATTATACTTTCTGGGACGTAATTCTCGCGAAATCTCTTCTTAAATTCGTCCCAAGTAATTATGTGATCTTGGGGGATGATATTTTGCACATTTCTCCACCATGTAGCAGCAGGACCAAATAACTGATGGGTTGCATATCGGACCTTCTCTTGGTCTATGCAACCAACAGTCTGAAGCTTTTGCTCTATGTCCCTCAACCAATCGTCCGCCTCTAACGGGTTAGCCGTAGTCGAAAAGGTTGGAGGTTTAGTCTTTTGGAACTCCCCAATACTAACACCTTGTTCTGGATTTTTAGATTGCTGGCCTCTCACGACACCAAATAGTTGTTCCATAAACTTATTCTGCTGCTCTAGTGAATCTCGACGGGACTGCTCCATCCACTGAAGCATTAGAGCAAATTGATCGGATCCTAGGACATGTGGAGGCAATGGTGGTGGTGGTGGTGGTAATCCTCCGGATGGTAAATCCCCCATGTTCCTTAATGACTCGGGCGCTATTTCTGTCGAGTTTCCGGTGCCTCCGTGCGAGTCACTACCGGACGCCATGGCTACCAACCTGATGGCAAGGCCTAAGTCATTTTACTAACTATCGTATGGGCAAGAAATTTTAGCAGTGACATTTTGCAAAAACCACACACGGGTCAATCGACCTTACTCTAACCATGTGAGCAGTAGTAAATTTTATATATACAAATCAGTTAAATACACCTACTTCCAATTTCGTTCAGGGCACTTTGTTCATTCCAATATCAACAAAGATCAGCTCAACGTACAAACTTAAATGTGTACGCTGCCGGCCAGTAAGTATACGAGAATAGAGACAGAGAGCTGAAACATGCATGTGCATCGATACAGTTTAGCAATGTATACACAAATGCAAATTCACCTCGTTGAGAACAAAAGAACAGACACCAAGCTAGGAACTAAAAGCATGTGAGCGTAACAAAAACAAAAAAAAAACCTCTATGCATTCACTAGGCCGATCCTTGCAGTAGCTGTAGTAATACGTACAACAACTTCTTTGCTAAGGATAACATAAGCATGGTAAAAACAAGGGAAAAGAATTCAGAGATGACATGTAGTGTATCACTCAAGATCATCTAGCAGCAGGATAGCATCACATCATACTTTCACGAGTCCATACAGAAGTACATCACAAGTCCAGAAGTCCATACATCAGCACATCACAAATTACAGGAACATCACCACATCACACACCATCAGGTTATCACGGCTATCTACACGTGTACCTGGAACAAAAGTATACCCCGACTAACTGTCCATCGGGATCAGTCTATCTAGCTACGGCTGTGCAACTCGGGAAGGGTAGCTACGGCTACAAGACCTTTCCAGAGATGTAGATGAACCAAATGACAGCCTGCACATATCTGCGCCTATCATCTACTAAGTGCTGAGACTACTCTGGGAGGAGCAACTATATAGTAGGCTGCTATAACCTTGCCAGAGCATAAAAGTCAGTGAACTACCACCAGCACGTCAGTCCTCCCTAACAAGGGGACTAGGTGGAGTGGTGAGGAGCAAGTCGGGGTCGAGGGCGGCAGTCGGTGGAGGCAGGGACACACTCGCCGCAGGAGGAAGGGAGGTCGCTGCGGCGTCAGACTCAGGTGCGGTGGAGTCGTGGGTGGAGCTAAGGGGGTGCTCGGAAGGAGTGACGTCGGAAGGGACACTAAGGTAGCCGGAAAGATCAGGAGATCCGCGGCCGGTGTCAAGTGCCAGAAGCTCCGAGTAAGTGAGGCCAGCAACCGAGTAACTAGGGGTGTAGTCTGGTGAAGGTGGAGAAGGGTCTGAAGGTGGAGACCCAGCTGGAGAGTGAGGAGTGTACTCGGGAGGTGGTGGAACAGGAGTGGAACTCAGGGTAGCACCAACCTGAGAAGGAGGCTCGACAGTGGCAAGAGACTCCTGGTCAATCGGGTATCCTACCCGGTCTGGAGTGGCAGAAGGAGAACTGTCGACCGGGACAGGGTTGAGGGCCATACCCGGACGGGTGTAGTCCCTCAAGGTAGCAGACAACACGCCGTTCTCCCGCTCAAGCTGGGAGCAACGCCTCTGTAAAGTGTTGACCCGGTCCATCAGGTCCTGAACAAACTGTGGTGTAGGTGGGCGTGTGTAAGGTGTAGAGGAACTAGCGGCAGCTCGAGAGGAGGAACCTCTGAAAACTCTAGGACGAGCTGACTGGTCGACCCGAGTGGGTGGAACTGTAGGGTACAAGGGTGGAAGAGGAGCTGTCGGGGCTGGTGGTGGTACAAACGTGGGAACGACAGGAACACAAGGTGGAAGTGGTGGGACAACCGAAGTGGACGCTAGTGGTGGAGCTGAGGTAGAACTCGCTAACCCCTCCAAGTGGTGAGGCCACTCTGTGATGCCCGCGAGTACAAGTGCGGCGCGATAAGTAGTGAAGATGTGAAATGCCGCCGCTCGTGCCGCTCCCTGAATCGCTAACCCGATGTCATAGTGTGCTGCACTATGCCTAGTAGAAACACATGCCTCCCCTGGGAGGTATACCGTAACTAGATACCCCATGTCACTAGGGCTCTGGTAAAAAGTGTAGGTCGGCATGGTCATCACACAAATAGCGGCAAGCAGCTGAAGCAAGAACAAAGCATAGCCACCATACTCATGACCCGTACCAGGCAACCTACTCTCCACCATCCTACATTTATCAAAGACAGATTTGATTAGTTATTATAATACAGGAAGATTTGATTAGTTATTATAATACAGGAAGAACTTCGACTTAGCATACAATGGTTAAACGGTATACTGCTACATGCGTACTACATTCGTTGTGATTGCAACAAACCTAGTCAGGTTGCTATTTATTTAGCTAGCAGATTCAGATGTCTTAGTATTGCGGTCACTTCAGGATTTTCAGTTTTAAATTTTGTTCTTTCATAATACACTCACTGCAGACCAAGCATGAAAAGGAAGAGACAAACAAGTATGAAAAGATAACTATTCTAAGACAAGAATTTGATTTAGGTAAGAAGCGATACTAACTTCCTAACGCTCAGGACAGTCTCCAACTAAGTACATGACTATTTCCTTAGCGGCGCTCTGATACCATCTCTTCTGTGACGCCCCGTTACGTTCGATTAAATCAAGCGTAACGGAAACCGTCACTTCAGAGTTGCGCCAGGACCAGCCAAGGAGAATAGTAGCATGTACATAGTGGAAACTTTCACCGTTTGAAAGCGGTGTCCTTTATTACATCGTCACACAAACTAAGACAATACAATCCCACCCGCTTGAACTACAAGCCTTAAATCTACTCCTCATAGCCTTGGACATCGACTTCCCCATACTCATACTCCACTTCAGCAAAGTCAGAGTCAAAGTCACCACAAGTGCCAGATTCGTCATAAGCACCGGTCTCTATCTCCTCAGAGTTGTCATACATCACGGCCTCTGGAAAACAACGGAGAAAGCAAGGCTGAGCACGTATAAAATACGTACTCCGCAAGTCGCCGGGGGTGGAGGGGTGGCGGGTGATTTAAAAAGGAAAGTAAAAAACTCAACGGCTAATGAGCCGTCCCGACCGACAACACTCTTAGGAGAAAAACTTCCCCGATTTCTAGTTTGTTGCAAAACCATATTTTTATTTATGAAATCTGATGGTGGCAAACAACGTGGGATCTTACATCCTGTGTTAGAGGAAAACCCACACGACGCACTTCCAAACCCGGAAGCTGGGAGTGATATCACATTTTACTCTGATCAGAGGTGTACTGCTTTGCCCATAGTGTCACTTGGTCGATTTCGTTCATGCGCTACCACGGCGCACAACTAGACCAAGGGACCAAAACCTTTAGCCAGCCCGTACACTACCTCTGCTTTTCCACCTTGCCTTAATCGCCAAAGGCCCGCGAGTCGAGACCCCTAACCGGCGGTCTCGCCCTAGGGTGACTGCACCTACCCGGCTACAGTCACCTTCTCACCCGTGCAGAGGTAGCTACTTGGCATGGTTAATCGGTTAAGCCCGTCCCATTCCAGGTCTATGGTCAGTACGGGTTGCGTCGCTTTTGAAGTAAGCGCCAGTTGGTTATATTTTTATTAGATAATCCCTGTGTAGAGGAGCCTGACTTCCAAGCCAACCCTGACCGGGATGCTTCCACCAATTCCGGCTCCTCTACCACCAAATAATTAAAACACAACCCTGCCCGGGTTTTGGTGACATACCTCATACAAACCACCGGATCTGGTCCATTCGCCAAATCGGTGGATCTTTCTGATCCACTTCTCACATTTCATTTAGAAAACCAAAAGCTTTGTATTTGGTTCTCATGCGAAATTTTGGGATAAACCATAACTCATAAAACATTTTAGCAAAAAGATAGGAGCCCGACAACTTGCCTGGCAGCGCTCCGACCGACTCGAAACACCGTCAGCGTCTCCTAAATTTCCATGATCGACTCCTAATATTTATTCACAAGTATTCTCAATATTTTAGTTAACTTAAAAATCAGTGAGCATCGCATTTAAATTGGGCAAATCCATTTACATAGCTAACAAGCATATGCTACGGTGCTACTGACCCATCGTGCCGTGAAATACCATGCATACATACATCAGGCCAGAACGAATATGCATGTCTATCTCCACCAAAGAAAAATAGTTTATCATTTGGTCCTGTGCTGTTGGAGCCGAGGCTAGCTATCCCAGGCTCCCGGCGCTCTGTCTCTCCCCCGTACTACTCTCTCTCCCGAAACAGAGTAGCAACGCCGGACGCAGCCGGCTCGATCTACCACTCCCGGCCACCTCCGGCGCCATCGCTGGCATCCACGGAACCCCCTCGTCCTCCTCTACTCGTTCCCCACACTCGCCACCTCCGCGGCCGCCTGGAACGACCTCGCCACCAGACCCTAGCGCCATCGTCCCCGGGTCCGGTGGGCTCGCCGCCGTCCCCTACAACGACGATTCCTACCTTCTTCTTTGCGCTCTCCATCTACACCGTCTCGTCCAGCAGCGCACACGGCCATGCCCGTCAGGGGGCAGCCATCACCGGCCGTGCGGCTCGACGGCCATGGTCGTCGCCACCGGGGCCGAGCCGGGACTCTCGCGGCCGAGGCAGCGCCACGGCATGCGCGGTATCAACGACACTCCTACTGCTAATCCTCTTCTACCAGGTCAGTGCTAATCCCTTTTCCCTCCTAATGCAACAGAGTCTACAGATGCGTCTCGCTAGTACCCGTTTCTCAGTTCACACTATGTACTGTGTATTGATCCATGTAAGGACCGGGTGGTTCTAGCTTGATCTCTAATTAATCTTTCTAAGTCCAGACCAAGTCAACATTGCATTAGCATACATAGGGGATGAACTAGTACAATCTCAGAAGCAAAACGTGTAAGGCAGCAAGTTGATTAACAATCTCTAGCTCTTATTATCTGTAAAGGCCTGAACTATATATAGCGCATCTCACATTTGTGAAGGAAAGGGGGTAGAGATATGCTAATCAGGCTAGTAACCCTCGGTGAAAACAATTTATATTAACTTCACATCGTACTGCAGATTTGGCAGAAGCAAGCAAAACTATGCCACAAGTACTTTATACATTCAATACTACAGATTACAAGCAAACCGAGTGTCCAATATGGTGCCAATACCTGATGAAGCAGCGACAAGGTAGCACAAGCACAGCAGTGAAAAGGAGTGGAAGGGAGTGGCGCTGTCTGGGAGAGGCGGAGTGTGCGGTCGAAAATGCCAAACAGTGAAAAGGACTGACTATTTATAGTAGGGAGAGGCTAGGTCGGTTTAGCACAATTTGTGCCAGGTGGGCTGCATGCACAGCTTTGATGTACATGCGTGTTTACACTTGTATCTCTTCTAGCTGTAATTTTTACAAGTGGGTGAAAGTGAGCTGGTGTGAGTTGGCTATTACCTTGCCATTAAGCAATTGTAGGCAGGGACTAATTTGTAAATTTCGAATTTTTATTAGGGGATGAAAAGTGAAACTGATGTATAAGAACTTTGTAAGAAAATATTGCTGGGACTTTGGTGATTGAATTTTATTTAATATGAGATTAGCGTGAAATCATGTTTAGTGATATGTGATCAATACTAATGTTGTAAAAATGGTGTTTTTAAATTTTCGGGTTTTCACACCCTTCAACCTTGCACTTGAAGCAAACCAACTTGGCCGAATCCTTGACTTTGTCTTGGCCCTTCTTCTTGTTGTTCTTGCTCTTGGACTTGTTCTTGTTATTGGAGTTGAATCCAAGTCCACTCTTGTTATTGGGGGATTGTTGCACACTTAGCATCTTGTCAAGTGTGGATTTCCCTTCATGACGCTTTTCCAAGTCTTTCTTCAAAGAAAGGACTTGGGCCTCGAGCTCTTTTATTTCCTCTACATGGTTAGTAGAAATACAAGTACTAGAGGAAGTAGAAGCTTCATTGTTAGAGCAACAAGGCAAGGCAAGTAATCCAACACAAGGTGTATCACTAGTTTGACTAGATGGATTACAAGGACTAGCACATGGCAATATAGCATTTGTAGTAGAGATTGTGCTAATGTCCACATGAGGCTCACAAGATGTTACCTTAGTGATGCTAGCCTCATGAGCTAACTTTAGCCCATCATAGGAAATTAGAAGGTCATCATGAGAGCCCGAGAGCTTTTTATGACTTTCTTCCAATTCCCTATAATTGCTAGTTAGCAACTCAAGTTGAGCCATCAACTCAACATTCTCCTTTAAGATAGATGCTTCACAAGAATTAGAGTTAGTAGCACAAGCATCAATAATAGTTTCCTCATTTTCATGCACATAAGATTCCATTTCTTGCTTAAGACCATGAGTTATGCACCTTTCGTCTTTCAGCTCTTGTCTAAGGAGATTGAATCTCCGTTGCTCATTTTCAATATGAGATTCCAACTCCTCAATGGACTCATTTTTTTCTTTGAGTGTGTCCATCAAGTAATCGAATTTGACAAGAGCATTACCACGAAGAGTGCATCTAACATTAAAGAGTTCCTTAAGCCTAGCAACTTCTTCTTGTTCATCATCATCACTCTCATCATTAGAAGATGTGTTGGGATTCAAGGTAGGAGTTACCTTTGGTCCCTTTGCCATAAGGCACATGTGCATACCGGAGGATGACGATGAAGATGTTTCGGAATCTTCATTCATGAGAGTCTTATGCCTCATATATTGTTCAATTTCCTCTACATTGTTAGACAACAAGCAACTAGAGGAAATAGAAGCATTTTGTTCATGGCAAGAAGACAAAGTAAGCATATCATCATGGGATTTATGCAAGCAATTCACACATGATATGCAAGGACTATCAACACAAGCATGTAGATTGTTTTTAGTGCTATATGTGTTCAAGTCCAAAGAAGAAACAATGCAATGGGATATAGATGAAGAATCATCACTATTGAGTACAATATCATCATTGCAATTTTCCTCACCACTTACCATATCATTACCTCGTGTCTTTCTACACGTTGGTGAAGTGGAAGAAGATGAGAACTCATCATGGCCGGAGGTGGAAGCAACTTGGAGCTCTTCATGATGTGAAGGGGAAGAGAGCTCCTCGGAGTCACCACCGACCAATTTAGAAGTGGATCCACCAAACATTTCCTTGAGCTTGATCCACATCTCATGAGACGATTTTCGCTTTATTTTTATCAAGAACCTATGAAAATCGGGTCTCAAAGAGAATAAAAGCTCATTAGATACTTGAGCTTCAAGATGTAAGTTTTTCTCATCCTCTAAAGATAGATTTTGAGAATCCATCGGAGGAGAAAAACCTACATCTAGAAATTGCTCAATGTTTGGACACAAGGTCCGAAGTTTACAAAGCAAGCAATTTCGCCACAAATGATAATTTGTGCCAACAAAGATAATTGTGTCATTGTGCACTAAATTACTAGCCGACATCTTTACTCTCAAGGCGGTGAAGCCTAAAACAAGGAGAGACCTTGCTCGATACCAATTGAAAGATCGAGATGTCGCCTAGAGGGGGGGTGAATAGGCAATTACAAACTCTTGCGGATTTGTCTTGTATGAATGCGGAATTAAACTATCGTTTAGTTTACAAGCACAAACCCTAAATATGCTAAGCTCAACTAAGTGTGACAATAGCAACTAGAGCTAAGCAAGATAGGCACAAGATATATGTAGCACAAGTGATAGCAAGATATATGTACTTCAAGCACGATGGCTATCACAAGGAAAGAGAGCTCGGGTATAGAAATAACCGAGGCACGCGGAGACGAGGATGTATTCCCGTGTTCCCTTGCTTTTCAACAAGGTACGTCACGTTTGGAGGAGTGGAGGTCCCACGAAGGATTCCCCGCGCCACGAAGGCTCACCCTATTCTCCGAACCACACCCACGAAGGATAATGGCCCTTTCCTTATGGTTAGCTTTTCCTCCGCTCCGGAGATGGCAAGCTCCACAACCACTTCACAAGCTCCACGAAGGAGAAGCCCGGACCTCTTCACAATCTTCTTGAAGAGATCACCGGAGCACCAATCACCAAGCCAACTAGGAGGTCACCCTCCAAGAGTAACAAGCTCACGGTCTCTCACTCGAACAAATCATGGTGGAGAGCTCAACACTATGCAATGATGCAAAGCAAGAACACCGGAGGTGTTCAAGTCCTTCACACTCAAATCCCACCAAAGCAACGAATGCTAGGATGAGATTGGAGAGGAAGAACAAGGGGAAAGTCAACCAAAGACTCCAAGATCTAGATCCCAAGAGATTCCCTCACTTAGAGAAGAAACGGTTTGGTGGAAGTGTAGATCTAGGTGGTCGCCGTCTCATCCTCAAATATGAGCAAGAATGGTTGGAGGATTCAAGGGGAAGAGCAAGTTCTTCAAATAGTAGCAATGGAGGAGAGAGGATGGGAAGAACTAGTTGCTCAAGGTGGAAGAAGGGCTATTTATAGTCTAGGGAGAAAAATAACCGTTGGGGAAAAAACCAGGTGAAAAACGGATAAAAAACGAGCTAAAAAAGAGCCCAGCCGGTCAGCAGGCCGGCCGACCGGAGCCTGGGCCGGAGAGGCCGGTGGCCTGCCCGGTCGGACCGGCCCACCGACCGGGCGCTGCAGACAGCGCGCTGGGCGGCCAAATTTCTTCAGGCCGCGCGGAGGCAGCCAGGCCGCGTGGGCCGGCGGCGGCCCAACGGTGCACGGGCGGCGCGGAGCCAGGCCGCGCGGGGGAGCAGGCCACGCGAGTGGGCCGCGCGGGGCGGAGCGGGCCTCGCCGGGCGAGCAGGCCACGCCTGCAGCGCGTGGGCGGCGCATAGGCGAGCGGGCCGCGCGCCCGGTTGGGCCGGGGGCAGCGCCGGGTAGGCCGGTTGCGGACCGGGCCCCAAACCGGTCACAGGCCAAAATGCCCCTGGATCCCGGCCGGATGGCACCGGTGCCAGGGCCGGTCTTCGACCGGGTGGGCCGGCCGGCTGCCCCATTCCCCTTTTTTCTTTTATTCTTTTCTCCATTTCCTTTTTCCTTTTTCTTTAATAACTATTGCTCCCGAACCCCGAACGACATGAAACCAATTTTGTTGGAAAGGTAACGACGAATAGAACCCCAAAAAAAACTGGAAATATGGAGACTCCTCACATAACATTTTTAGATGATTTTAGAGAGGGAGTCTCCCACCGTCAAGAAACGGTGAAGACGTCCAAACTCGAAAACGCAATAGAAGATGCACGCGGATTCCGTTTTCGATGAACTTGGGCTTGTTGTAAAGCTAGCAACAAGCACAAGAACCTCACACAGAGAAAAACCAAGAAGCAATAAGGATATGCAAAGTATGCAAATGATTGAGCTCCCTAAGACGATGTGATCAAGTTACTCAACCGAAAGCCCCTCTTAATAGTGCGGCTATCTATCCTATAATCCGGTCTCCCAACATCCACCTTGAGACCGGTAAAAGGAAAACCTAGCAAGGCCATACCTTTGCCTTGCGCATCCCGCTTGATCTTGATGATAACTCTTCAAGCTCTACACAAGCCGGAATGCCTCACTTGATCAATGTTGCTTCGTGAAGACTCACAAATACTCCCCCATACACTATGATGGGAAAGCTCCATTGATGCACATCTTCACATGTCCATTATCACCAAATGGACGGCAAGCTTCAAGCATGTGATCCACTTGAGATGCTCATCTTGAACTTGCCCAACTCAACCTTGTATCTTCTCATACTCACATAAGATAGAGCATGGCTAATATTGAGTTCCACATAAGAACTCCATCTTCATTTCTTCTTCTTGATCATATCACATATGTATCTTCATACCGATGATCTTGATGCCGGTACACAAGATATACCTTTATCTTCATGGCATCCATACTTGAATCCAACACATGGAGTACAAGTTGTACCTATGGAATATTCCTTCATATAAACTTCAATGAAAACATTAGTCCATAGGGGTTGTCATTAATTACCAAAACCACACATAGGGGCAATGTACCCTTACACATGGTTAGGCCAGTGGATAAAACCAGCCCAACCTCTGACTTTATCATGTTGGTGCGCTTGCCGTCGTCCACCTCGAGTGCATCGTGTAATCGTGGAGCACTAAGCTTCGTCGGAAGGACGAGCACCATGTTTGTGCCAGCCGATGTTTCATCATCGGCTTTCCTTTGCTTGGGGCGCCACTCCATTTTCCGTGGACGACCCTCTTCATCCAGGGTTCGCTGAACTTCCGCGGCCAGATCAGGTCGTGCCTTCCTCAGTGTATGCAAGTATAGCCTTTCGGCTTCCTCTAGGCCGCGCAATCGCTGAACCCTGCGCTTTTGGGAACGGCTGAGCCCATCAGGGCACCACCTTGGTCGATGGTACTGTCTTCTTCTTCCCCCTCGTCTTCGAATCCTCGAGATCTTCTAACCGAGGGAACTCAGCACGTTTGCTTTGTGGCGGGAGAGGCCCTAGGCGCTTGAACACGGACACGTTGGCTGTCTCCTTCTTCTTCGGTTGCATTCGGGCGGTTGCCGATTGTGGGCAATCGGCTCATTCCTGAATCCCAGCAGTGTCTGAAGAAGGGACAGTCCCAGTGCCTGTCCTCGTCGTCTCGCTCCCCTGACTTTTCCTTGGCACGGCGCTCGTGCTCCTCCTCATCGCGATCGTGCCGACGACGTCTTCTGGCTTCTCTAGCCAGACGATCTCTTTCATCATCATCGCCGTATCGCCGGCGTTGGTCATACTGACTCACATACTTGTTGAGGAGGTGATCAGAGAGAGGTCGCTGATATCTTATGTTTTTCACTTCTCCCTCTGTAACGTAGCGCTTGCCGTCTTGGCGGAGCCGATCGCGTGGAGCGACTTCCTCTGTATCTTTGCTATGAGAGCAGCTGCCCTCATCTCCGTCCTTACCAGAGTGGTGCCCAAGCTCTACCATGTTGATATTGCACGAGAGACCTGGCTGGCACCCTCCATGGTAAGTATACTCCACCATGTTCACGGCGGGGAAGGGGTGTGTGTCGACTTTCATGGCGTACTGGTTGAAAATTAGCCGTCCATTTTCTATCGCCATTTGGATCTGCTGCCGCCACACCCGGCGGTCGTTGGTGGTGTGGGTGAACGTGTTATGCCACTTGCGGTATGGCTTTCCGTTCGGCTCCTGCACCGTGGGGATCTTGTGGCCTTCGGGTACCTTTATATGCTTCTCCGTGAGTAAGAGATCGAAAATCTGCTCGGTTTTGGTCACGTCGAAGTCGAACCCTTTTGGAGGGCCTTGTGGCTTCACCCATTTGCGGGACACGGGGCCCGCCGCTCGAGTCCATTCAGCCACTGCTACCTCTCGATCTCCCGCAGCACCTTCATCCTCGTCCGCCTCAACCAGGGTCACCGCACGCTTGAACTTGTCCCGGTAAACATCCGGGTGGCGCTGTTCATATGCCGACGGCTTCGCACCATGTGCGCCAATGAAGGGTAGTCCGCTTGGGAGGCCACGTCCTTGATAGATGATGAGAGACCCACCACCGCCAACTCGACTGCTTCTTTTTCACTTACGTGAACCGAAAAGCATCGGTTCCTAATGGTCTCGAAGCGGCTGGATGTACTCGACACTCGTCTCCCCGCGCTTCTGTCGTACTTGTGCTAGATCGGCGATGCCAGCCTCGGAAGCCTCTGAGTGATACTGCTCATGGAACTGCTCTTCCAACTGCTTCCAAGTCCGGATGGAGTTCGGTGGCAGCGACGTGTACCACCCGAAAGCCGATCTTGTGAGGGACTGTGCGAAGAACCTCACACGCAACTCGTCTGATGCTGAGATCGTGCCCAGCTGTGCCAAATATCGGCTCACATGCTCGATGGAGCTGGAACCATCTGATCCACTAAACTTTGTGAAGTCCGGGAGCCGATATTTGGGTGGTAGTATCAATTCGTAGTCGTTGGGGTACGGCTTGGTATAGCCGAACGTCTTCCTTTTCGGCATCATGCCGAACTGATCTTTCAGAATTGTACAAATCTGATCCGCGGTGATGGCTGAAGGTGTCGAACCCTGAAGATTCGTCGGGGTGGCATACTTGACCAGCCATGCTTGCTTTTCCGGTTCTAAGCCAACTGCAGGAGCTGGGCTCTGGAGGTTTGTCGGAGTGGCGTACTTAGCTAACCACGTTTGCTTCTCAAGGTCGGCTCCCGACGTTCCTCCTGCTGTTCCAGAGGCCCCTGCTGTTGCAACCTGGTTCGAGAGTGCCCAGGTATTGCAGTCTGGTACGTATGCGCACGCGTATCCGTGCGGGATCTCCTTGGGCGCCTCGGGTAGGAATTGGTAGTCACTAGGATCACCACCAATCTTGTAGACGACGTATGCCGATGAGTTCGGCACTTCGGTGCTGCCCATGCGAACGGCAGCGGAGGATGGGACTGGAGTGGCATCTCTCCTTTGTAAGTCCCTAGAGCTGGTCCCGACGGAGAATACCGGTGGCTCATGATTTCCTGGACCACACGCAGAGCGACACGCTCCAAAGTGTTCACCAGGCTTCTCAGAGTGGCGGTGCAGCGAATGAGCCACCATGTAGTTGATCTCCTGACGCAGCGACCTGGTGCGTTCTTCCGACGGGGCGGACAGGTCCACTCCATCGAGTGCGCCTTCAGGTGTGAACCCCTTCCACCTGACGCCATGGGAGCGGGTTCTGTGAAAAGAGCCGATGAGTTCGGCTTCGAGGACTGCCTTGATTTCGTCATGCTTCTTTTTGAGCTCGTCAGTCAGATCCTCGTACTTGACCGGAGTGCTTTCCGCCATCTCGGATGTAGATGGCGATGTGGTGGATGTCGAAGGTGGTCCCACCGGGCGTGCCAGAATGTGTTGGCGTCAGAAACCCACCGGCGGGCAGTGATCGGCAACACGGTAGAGCCGGGAACAACTAGGGCTGCGGCTGGCCCTAGTCCCTCGGAGCGACGGCCCGCAAAGCCTCCCGGTCACACGTCCGATGCTATCGCAAGGGCGTGCCACCCGACCTATACCTGGTCAGGAAGGTGTTGGGTGATGCCTCGCTTAGTTTCCTGCATGGCATACACGTGAACGTTAAATACGAGCCTCGATCGGCTCTCAGGTTATCCTGTGAATCGGCTCAAAGAGCCGATCCACCCATGATTCGTACAAGATGTCCGAATATATGGTGGTCCTGCTTGATCAAGATAAAGTTAATGCGATCTACGACGATTTAGGGTTTTCACCGCATAATCGGATCATCCTACTCACGATTGGGCCTCGCGCTCGCGCACGGTGACCGTAAGCCGATCCTAGACAGGGCCTAAAAACCAACACGAGGTTGATCCCGGAACGTCCTGTCTAGGGCTAGCAAACTCCACCCTACACGCCGCTGGATCCTCCAACCCTTTGTAAGGCCTAACTATTGCGGATGTTAAACTAATCCTTGATGAACAAGGAGCAACCGTAACGGATCGGATCTACTAAACTATGATCAAGCGGGGTGCTGCCCCTACACCTAAGATAGGTGTAAGGGCGGCTAGATGTGCAAGGGTTGCATTACGAAAGCATATGATACGAAGAACAATGCTAACCCTAACACATCTAAGATAACTACGTTGCTCGCCATAAAAAAGGCTTCAGCACGAGCAACGCATGAACAACGTGGGCAGGCTTGTGCTTGCCTAGATCGCAAGATGCGATCTAGGCGGCATGGTGCTTACCGGAGAAACCCTCGAGACGAAGGAGTTGGCGATGCGCCGAGATTTGTTTGTGTTGAACGTTGGTTGTTGTTTATTTCATAAACCCTAGATACATATTTATAGTCCAGGGGACTTTCTAATTTAGGCGTGCACCTAACCGTGCACGGGTAAAACTCTAACTAACCGACACGTAATCGAATATGTTACATGATACAAGGGCAAATTAGCCCAAACGTTGCACAAGGCCGATTCACGTATTTCTTCCATGTATATATCTTCAAGTCCATCTTGATCGCGGCCCACCTCTGACTCGGTCAAATTCTGGTGATAACAATTTGACCTTCCAAATCCTTAAGAAACCTCTTCACAAATTCAAACGTGCTGACCTTCCTTTGAAATTGGTCCTCATGTACCGCCTTGCACCTAGCTGTCCTTACTACGACGTGACCAACATCTTGACAAAACGATTATAAAATCTGTCAGATTTTGTCAATTTCGTGTAGCTAGAAAACAAATTAGTTTGCATTGATATTTTTCACCATATATCATTTGTTACCTCTAGAATTTTGTTCTGGATTTGTTTGAAACTTTGAAACACGAATTTTAAGGGTTACATGTAGCTCGGCTTCCGTTTGAAGTTTTTCATATCTACAACAGTCTGCTTACCACATCTTCGTTCGAAACGAAATGGATCTATAGGAAAGTAAACTCAAGTTGCGTCGTGGATGGTTACTAACCTAAGCAATGTGGTTGTAGTTTTGTTCATAAAAAATACTGTACTAGAGCTCAACAAGTAAGAATTATTTTTATCTTCTTTTTGAGAATGAAGTTCTCATTTTGAAAAAAAAAATTTGGGTAAAGAGAGCAAATGCTCATATTATCAAAGGTGAATTTCCTAGTTTTTTTTTTCATTTCAAGTCACCAACAAGTCACAAGTGGATGGAAGCTCCACAACTGTGAAGGTTAGGAACAGATCGTCTTGTCGCCTCAACCACTCATTCCTTGCAGCGAGATTTCCATATGCTTGGAGCTTTTTTTCTTCTTTTGGTTTTCTTAGGCCAAAAAATGCCAATCGTCTGGAACTCTTTAGTTTTTTCGATCCAAACAGGGCCTCAATTTCTTGCATTAGCAGAGTTCAAATCCTCCGCCAAACCTTCCATTTTTCTGCATTCAAAACCCTTCCCTAAAAGGATCCCCTTCCAAAACCCTAGACTCCCACCAAACCGCCAGACAGCCGCCGCCATCCCCAACCCATCACCGTCCCCCGCCTCGACAACAGGCATGGCGGCGAGCGAGGCCCCGAGCGACCCGCACCGCCGGGAGCCTGGCCAGCGCCGCCCCATGTGCGCCGTCTGCACCAAGCCCCTGCGCGCCTGCCTCTGCGGCCGCCTCCGCGGCCCGCCGCTCGACACCGCCGTCGGCGTCACCGTGCTGCAGCACACCATGGAGGTCAACCACCCGCTCAGCTCCATCCGCGTCGCGCGCCTCGGCCTCCGCAACCTCGCCGTCACCCAGGTCACCGACGTCAACTACCGGGCCAGCTTCCGCATCAGGACCCTCGACGCCGCCTCCAACCTAGGAGGCGGAGAAACCGAGGCTGTTTCTAGGCAAGGTGGTGCTGAAGGATTAGAAAATGGGAAATTAAGCAATGGTGTTTCCAGTGATTCAGATCGACAAGTTGGCCGTGACTCTAATGGGGATTTTGAAAGGCCAGTCTTGGCAGTAAATCAGTTGGAAAGCTCTGCAGTGGATGGCCCAAACACAAGTGAGACAGGCATGCCAAATAAGGTAAATGGTGATATTCCTCATCCTTCAGTAGAAAATTGCTCAGTTACTAGCTTATGCACCGAAAACACTGAAGTTGCTAGTGCTGCTATTGGGGAAGGTTGGACCGTGGAAAACATGGACAAGTGCTCTGTTGCATACACAGAAAAAGAACTCAGGATCGACATCGAGCGCGGCGTGAAGCCCAAACTCAGATGGTTGTCGAGAGCTCCTCTGGGTATAGAAGCTGCCGAGAACGGTTTTACCGTCACGAAAATACAGAAGAAGAAGTCCAAGCTTACCGGGGAAGTGACGGAGCTTGAGGACTTCTCCATCACGATACCGCCACACTCAGCTCTGCTGTTTCCATGCCAGCGCGCAGTCAGCATCGATGCTTTGGATTGTCAGGTAAAACATTTGATCGTGCTGGATGGCACCTGGGCAAAGGCTCAACGGATGTACCATGAAAATCCATGGCTACAGCTCCTGCCACACGTCATGCTAGATACAGATAGGGTTAGCCTGTATAGTGAGGTGCGGCATGAGCCCAAGGCTGGGTGCTTGTCCACCATTGAAAGCATTGTTGTCACCATGAAGAAACTTGGAGAGGATGAGGAGGGATTGGATGATGTTCTGGGTGTTTTCGAGTCAATGATCGTGGATCAGCGGCGCTTCAAGGAGGAGAATTGGAAACCAAAATTGAAGTAGTGTTGGCCCCTGTTGTGTTGTCATCTTTTTTTTTTTCTTTTTACAATTTACTGGATGCATTTTCAGTCCAGATGTTCCCCATATCATTATTTCATACCGAGCCACTAAATTGGCTAGTATGGTGTTTTTGTTTGCCACCACTTTCGGGGCTGTAAGGATGGAGGCATATATACTATCAACCTTGTACTAATTGGTAACTCATTTTTTCACGTAACCACTGAGCGGGGTGCATATGGTTACCCTCAACAGGATGATGATGCTTGTTACTTGCAATGGTGCATGCCCTGTTCTTGTTTCTCACCAACTATATAGCTGAAAAATGTCACTTTGACTGGTGATAAAAACTTAGCTTCATCCTCACTGGGCGTTGTCTCGCCAAATTTTGAGACAAGTCCACATACTAATGAAACATCGAGCAAATTCCTGTAGGAAAAAGAAAGTCAGTTGATCACCGTGAATCAGCATTTCATGATCCAGTTACAAACTATCATATCAACATAAGCATTTGCATTTTTTGTGGGGAGAACCAAGCATGTAATGCCCACATTCTATTCCGTTCCTGCAAATTCTTATGGAAACATGTACTAACGGAGTTCCATAAAACAAGGCGTATGTAATATTTTTGAAAAGCCAAACAGTGCAGTGTTTGACCATGTTTGTAGAATAAACTATAAACATCTATGATGTCAAATTAATCTTATTAGTTACATCATGGAATATATTTTACTAAAGCTATATAACGTTATAGTGGTGGATAGTTTTTCTATAAACTTAAGTCAAACTTTACACTGACTATGGAATGTGTGCATATCATTACTTCCATTCAAGTGAGTAAGGTATCATTTTCACTTAGCTTCAACATTGTAGTTATATAGAATGGTTACACACTAATATACTGATACAAACAGCAACTCCCGGTTAACCAGTATACTACAATATAGAGCAAAAAGCCTCATCAGATTGTGTTTACCAAACAGTTGTACACACATATATACGGTACATGGCAAACACTTCCCAAACTATGTTACTCAACCATATATGATTGTGTTACTTGTGTAGGTGTTCTCAAGGAGACATCAGGATTTTCCGGAACTCAGGGCTGCTGTCCTGGATGCACTGTGAACCATACAGTGAATTTATCCACACGTCATCTGTTTTTACTGGTTCTTCATCATCATTCCTGTGCCATGTCCAGTGAGCATGTGTGGAGTTAACAATCTTTAGCTCGCCATGCCCAAAGCTTGCTTCCCGGAAGACCGACCAAAATGGTTTGGGATTATGGTACCTGAAGATACCAAGATAAACATATTGATCTAGTGACGCTTAAGTGATTACAATTCAGATGCATTAGCCACGAGGGTAGGAGAAAGGTACCTTTGGGCCAAGCCTTCCCGGTTACCACCATCCCCGATAGTTATATGCACGGCACCACATGGATCAAGTCCACCCTTGTAGACCCGCCCCTGCGCAGATAATAAAATGATCATATAGAACTTCACGTAAATGGGTTACATGGTTGGAGGCTCAAATTTGAAAATTCGTGCAGTTAAGAGATCTGCAAGAAGTCATACCGAACGTTCATAGGCATGCACATGACCTGCGATCATAATATCTACATTAGCAGCATATAGCAATGGCTCCATTGCACTCATCATACTGTCACCTTCACCCTGATGAGCAAAGTTGCTATTATACCATGGCACGTGGAACAACACAATGAGCCATGGTGTCCTCTTTCTATCTATATTAGCAAGATCAGCCTGCAAAGCAGAAAATGGGGGCCTTCTATCAGCAAAAATGATTAGGGAGCGCTTAAATGTTTTGAGTTAACAGATATTCTCTTAGGTAAAGATTAAAGAACACACCAGCCAGAAATTAATTAGTATTTGCATATTCAAGATAAGTTTTGAGTAGAAGCACAACTACAGATGGTTACTTTACCTTTCTAGTAAAAGTACTATTAGAGAAATACTTCAATTCTTTAGGAGAATATGCCTTCTTATTCAAGATTGATGCTCAGAAACAAGCAACAGGTAAAGCAATATGAAACGGGAGTTAAGAGTTTATGTACCTTAAGCCAAGCATACTGATCTGAACTCTCATCATAATCTGTATAAGAACCTAACATTATAGCATGCACCCCTGCAACCTCGAATGAGTAGTACAAATTTGACTTGGATCCACTCTCTTCATAAGGCATCTTCCATCGTGCATTATATGATTGAAATCCAGACTTAAAAAATGGTATGCTCTCCTTTTCATGGTTGCCTTGTGTCACCATCCAGGGCCGGGTGCTAGCAAGTGGTTGCACCAACGTACCAAAGGAATCCCACAAATGTTGCATAAAATCAGCATAAGAAAGATCACCAGGAAGTAAAAGCATATCATATTCACATTCCTTAATGTGGTTTAGTGTTGATGTCGTCCAACTGGTTTGCCCAAGATCTCCCACAACAGCCAATGACAACGGAAATTGAGAAGGAGGTGTCTTAAGTTGGAACTCTGAACCTTGTCCTCCGCATCGGTAGTAGTATATCGTGTTGTCTTCGAGAGGTCCAATAACAACATGGTGGATCTTTCCTGAGCTATACATTAAGTAGCTGTACGATGTGCTTTCTCCATGAGATGAGGATGTGTATGTGCTGGCTTTAGTTCCATAGTCCACAACTGAAGGGACAGAGTTATCATCTGTGACCCATGTAATTCTCATGTGCTTCTCTCCTGATAGCGAAACATGAACCTGTAGAACATATTTTTACATACAGTTCAGCGGTTAAATAACTTATATAATACAAAAAAAAGTTCCAACACCAACAATATGAGTGTGAATTTCGTAAGTACTGTAGGATTGCAAACAGTATTTACTGCGTACAACTGTGAACTTATGGGATCAGGTGGATTCAGGAAACTGAACACCATTTTGTGGAATACCCATGTGAGAAGTCCAAGAAACCCTTCCGTACTGTTTTCAAAAGTACCAAGTTAGATTGTCCAGCTTGCATGCCAAACCCTTTTTTTTCCAGAAAATAAGGGAACATCATTGTCCATAAATTGACATTATGGAAACCTAAGAGTTAGAATCCAACTGATCATGCACAACCAAGTAAGAATTACCATTTTACTAGTTGAGACCACCCTAAGAAGTAATTAGACAGTAATGAGAAACTAGAAGACATTACAAAGTAAGATATCACCACTAGTTAACACATCTTGAAGTTGATATGCTGGAGTGTGTGGAAGGCCAACACAGAGCTAAAATATAACTAGGTGACAAGATTAAGTATAAACCGAGATGCTGCCAATTTAACAGAACATGCAGTATGCTTACTTCCATCATTTGTACTTCTGTATGACAAATTGGTCGGGCCAATCCAAGCTACAGGAAGTAATTTTGTACAGCACAGGTGCACGGTACGCTCAAATAATGAACAGGCACAGAAGTTCACTGAACCTCATCATATCAAAACACACTATCATCCAAGATCAGAATTAAGATAATTCGGGAGACGAAATGTAACGATTCCATGCCGGATCTAATAAAGAGCAAGCAGATGAGCTCACTCGACAAGCAAATATAGAATGGAGCAAGTAAATGAACATCAAGTCAAAAGTAGAACTACATATCTGAGGACAACCAGACCTGTTTTAAGACATTGGTAGTCTATAAATATTTGTGGCAACCGATACAGAGCTAAACCAATTCAGCATAGAGCAAATCAACTCGATCCTGTTTGAATTTGACCCAAAACTAGCCAGGATGACGTGATCAAGAAAAGGGCATTGCTTCGACTACAGAAACGTTACCAATCCCGTTCGAATTGACGACCAAATCAAGAGCAACGGGCAAGAAAATGGGCAAGACGAGAGAGGTCACCTGCTGGGGATCGGAAGCGGAAGAGGAGGTCTTTTTCTTGCTCCAGGGGAAGAGGCCGAGGAGGGCCTTGCGCTGAGCGCCGAAGTTTCGGGCCGGCGGCCGGACGTAATCCTCTCCGACCGGAGCCCCGGAAGCGGCAGCCGCGCCACAGGAGGACAAGGCGAGCGTGAGGAGAAACAGGAGGGGGAGGATTCGAGGCGGCGCAGGCGCGGCCGCGGCCGCCGGAGGCCTCCTCCGGGCTGCAGCTAGGGGTTGTTCCATCGCACCGTTTGCTTGTTCAGTTCTTTCTGTCTGTTGGAGCAGCGCAGAGCTGTGTTATGTTTGCGTGTGAGCGCATCCTACTACTGATTTTATCGAGCACTAGTCCATCAGATTAAATCCTAAACTAATGATACCACCGAGTTTTCTATAGGTTGCTTTCCCACATGTAATGCGTTGAAATCCTAGCGACAGATTATATCTCCATCTTATAAGCACCCTCGAGAGAGACTCTCCACCTTGAAGTTCTTGCATAAAAAATAATGTTGGAGATTAGCTATTTTTCGATAAAAATAATATATTAATATCGAGAGATACCAATTACACCTAGCCTCTGCAATAATACCCTAATAGCAGTACAGATGCACACAGTAAAAAAACAAAAAAAATTAGAAGTCCCAGTATTTCAGCCCTAGCAGCAAGAGGACATCCACCACCTAAGACAACACCTGAATTACAGAATCTATAAAGGTGACGCCTCCAAAAGGAAAACAATGCATAAACACCATTGTTGCCCGATTAAAGACCTTAGATTTTCATCCTGTAGATAGATTAGCTATGTTTTCACGTTACTTTTTTTTATTTCTCTAATATTCAGAAGTTCATTGCATCCCTATTCGACTCCTTTTCGTACTTGTGCATACGGCGTCTACTACAAATGCTTTGTGAGAAAAAATGTTTTGGGCCTAAAATGTTTGTCCCAATAGTATGTTGAATCCAACAGTGGGTTACCATGTGGCAAGGTACAAGGTAGAGAACCAGAGTTCACCATTTGCCCTAAAAAAACCAATGGCTATCGGTGTGTGCCGTGGTGCCATTTGAAAACATGTGAGCGCAGTATAAAACTTGGAAGTTACGAGCAATGTCGCGATCTCAATAGAAAAGCAGAATCATGCTAACATTCTATCTATTCCACTTCACTCAAAATTTTCTTAAAACTTATGGGCTGCCCTATGTTATGTCTTATAAGTCCTTGTGAATTTATTGTCCCTCGATGTTGTTGCCGATTTAGATGGACGTGTCTAAAGTTCAAACACCGTAATTTATTGGTGTCGAAAAGCTGAACACAAAAGAAGAGACAACAATGGATAAGGTGCTAGGCAACAACGTCGATAGGGAAAGTTTTGCATCCACCGCCTCTCGAACAAGTCTTTGTGACTTCTTCATATCTCAATCTTCCTATACACTCAAGGATTGAATAGGTGTAAGGTCTTACAAGTCTCCGCGACTTAGCCATCCAACGAAGATGCTTGCAAGACGGGACCTCTAGCACGCATTCGTGGTGTGTTGTGCAACTAGGCCAAGGATGCAACAATGTGTAGTGAACTGTCGGTCGCATTCTTGTAATGGTTAGGTTGGAGGCACAACTGCGGCAAGAGCAGGAATGAGGGGCGACAGGGCCTCGTGAGTTTGCTTCTAGTAGCGGTACCTAGTGTTTATTAAGGGGTGTCGCGTTGTAACTTCTGGTGTCGTACTTTCTATATTTTTTTGAGGGCCGTACAACGTCGTTAAATGCAAATTCCAATGTCAACAAGGGGTGAAAGGTCCAGGCCACTCCAAAACCCTACTCTCCTACTTGCCACCACAATGTCACCGGCTCTAGAAAGCCAAATTCACCCGAACGGAGCAACATGGCTAAGGATTTGCAGTCCCCTGCCTTACCGCTTGGCCATGCCGCCAAAAAATCCAAGCGAAAATCGAGAAAAGAGGAAGTATTCATCCATGTTTTCTTTAGAAAACCCCTTTTATTTTTGAATATAATTCTACTTACTTTTTCCAATCTTAAAAAAAATCCTGCTTTTTTATCAAGTTTCTACTCTTCAATAGATTCTATCTTAAAACATACATTGTTAACACAATAAAACTTTATGTTTCTTTCTATTGAGATTAAAAAGGAGAAAAGGTGGATTTATAGTCACATGCCGAAAAATTCAGGACAAAATGGAACCATTAACTAGAATTCTACTTTTTTAATTGCAGTAGTAAAAGACTCTTAAATAGGTATTATCCCTTCCTTTTAATGGCATAATAAAACCACCGCTCGTACTCCTTGATCATGGTCTTCACTGCGACAACCGTCATTTTTGCCCAGTTGAAGACCACGTCATTCACGTGTGGTACTTTCTTTGACTTATTGTAACTCTCTTCTTTTGTAATACGTCGACACAAAAGGAATTTCCTTTCACCAAAAAGAATTTGACCATTTAGCAACGGACGCGTTGATTCAAGGGTGGCACGAGTCTATAATAATAAACTCGAAGAAAGGTTATTATGTGGATGTGAAAAAGCAAAGACACCTGCAAGAGCCGGTAATGGAGGAAGTGATAGGCAACAATGACGACAACATTTTTTAAGGAGTGCACTGCACCTGAAAAAGAAGCATTATTCGAGGACTTGTAATGTTTATGTTTTAGATGCAGGATTAGACAACTAACGACCACTGGACTGCATCGTGATTCATGCTAGCTATAAGTTTGCAACTGAGTTTTTCGGTTACACATGGGTTGCTACTGATGAAAAATGCTCCCGGTTGTTGAATTGATTCATGTTGTTGGGAAAAGGAGCATGTGGCGGGCTATATCATGATTCATGCTAGCTATAAGTTGCAATTCTTGATTCATGATTCATTCTAGTTATGAATTCAAACTAAGAAAAATATATCAGACCGCTTACTTGAACTAAACTGAGAAAAATATATCAGACCGCTTACTTGAACCTTCTCGTGCGTGTTACGGAGCTTTGTCGTCAAATGAACTAAACTGAGAAAAATATATCAGACCGCTTACTTGAACCTTCTCGTGCGTGTTACGGACCTTTGTTGTCAAATTAAGATGCTCCATGGCGGTGCGACTCAAATCTCTCTTAGATACCGGATCCACAAAGGGAAACTACAATTTGCAATGAACGAAAGGTGTGTGTACATCTTTTCCATCTAACCCGCCGTCCACTCGTGTCATCAAACAGATACTCAAATCAGCCAGGTGTGAAGCACGTCGCACTCAAGAGACACCCTTCAGCAGATGCACGCTGCACTTCAGGTGCATGAAATTCTAGACCTGCATGATTTCTCCATGAAACCTGCCCGGCACGCCAGCACTATCAGTGATCAAGAAAATAAAGCCGGTGCCATGAGCGCACAGGTCACGGTTCACACTAACTTTACCTTATAATAATAAAGACATCATTTCACACATTACAGGAAAGACACGCATAACGGGTAATCCTAAGCATTTGCTGAAACGAGAAGCATGCATTACAGACCGACCTATGTATTGGATAAATTACCTATGCATTGGATAAATGAACATTAAAAACCAAAATTGAGCTGCAATCATAATTTTCACAACATTTGCGTTACATTAGATTACAGACTAGATACTGGTATGTTTGCACCACAAGTCAAAGCGGCTAATCATGAGCACAAAGGAAACACCGTTAACTCCAAGAGATCTTTGCATCTAGAGCGTCTTCTGTTGATGCTGATGCTGAGTAAATGCAAAGGTGGATCCCTACTTCTAATTATCGTGAACTACCTGTGGACATCAAAGAGTTTCTTGTTAGCTAGTAGAATCTATAACACGGGAATCAATACCGACAAACGGGGTCAGAAATATTTATACATGGGACTTCCAGAGAATGGTCAGATACTACCAGGCATAGTTCTCTTAAGAACTTGCCTTCCCAGGTATACATCTAGGTAGCCCTGCAAGAGAATACATCGTAATTTTCTTTTAGCCAATAAGAACAGAAGTAGAATCCATTCTTTAAATAGAAAGAGAATATGTAAACCACCTGAACGAGTCCTTCTACGCTTTGAGATTCATATTCTGTTAAAAATCTACGGATGGCTGCTTCTGTCCGCGGTACCTTTTGGCCCAACGTGAGGGTCACTTTATCTACGGCTTTCTTCACTATAATTTTGTGGATTTCCCGGGATAAGAGCCCTTGTTCCCACAGAGGCTTCAAGATATTCTTTATGAATTCACCAAGGGCACATCTGAAGGCATGAACTGATATGCTACTATCGTGAACACAACTTGCTTGTGGTGGCCCACTACGTGACTCGGAGATCTGAGCCTCATTTGCATTCTCTCTTCCACGCACTCCTCCAGCAAATTCGTTCTTTTCAGGTTGCTTAAACTCTTCTTCCTGCACAGCAGTTCCACTACAGGCTGAAAGGCCTTGGCTAGCATCATGTGGTATGGAAACATGCCCTCCAGTAAATTCATTCTTCTCGGGTTGCTTAGACTGTTCTTCATCCACAGCAGTGCCACTACAGGCTGAGAAGCTCTGACTAGTATCGTGTCCTATCGAAACATGCCCTCCAGTAAATTCATTCTTCTCGGGTTGCTTAGACTGTTCTTCCTCCACAGCAGTGCCACTACAGACTGAAAAGCTCTGACTAGTATCATGTGGTATCGAAACATGCCCAGTTACCTGATTAATCACTTCCTCAGGTGCCACATCTTCATCTGCGGTCATACTAGGCAAACAATTCAAGTCTGGTATCGCAAAACGTGGAGTGCTATCAGCTGGTTTTGCAACGCCATAATTTGTTATGTCAGCATCAGATTGGAGGGATATCTCTTCATTTAAAGGTACTTCAAGAACTTCAGGTAACTGATAATCATCATCTGTTTCTTCCTGATAAATGTTAATTTCAGAATCTGCCAGTTCTGGAGACCTTTGTTTGTTTCTTTTGCAATTCATGGTATCCAGCTGCACGTCTCTGCAACCACTTCCCTTGGAGCAATATTTTATGTCTCTACAAACACTTCTACAAGAGCAACCAATAGGTTTGTTTCGGTAGTTGTTTGTGGCCCCCTTATCCAAAATCGACAAGCTGAATGGAGTAGCTTCACCACAATCATTGGAACACCCATGGACCTTCACACTGCCATCATGCGGCAAGCAAACTGCAACAGTTTCTTGATCCAGCAGTGTTGGACCAGTTGTCATGCTGGCTGTCTGCTCACACAAATTGGCATCATAGTTTTTTACTTTCCTTTTAATTTCACAGCTGACACCCAGTTTACATTTTCTCCTAGCATCCAAATGGTCGTTAATTGCTTTGTGCTGAGAAATATTTTGACGCACGCTACTATCAGGATGTGAAGCAACTGCTTGATCCACCTTGTTAGTATCTGAACCCCTGTTCTGCCTAGGCTGGATTTGGCTAGTATCAAAACAGCTGTTCTGATTGGTTTGTACCATGGCATTTGGTTGATCAGTTGAGATCATGCAGCATGAAATTTTAGTCTCTTCATTTTGCTGCGTGATTTCACCCGGTTTTGGTTCTGGCGGAACCTCCAGATTGCACTTTAGCCCTTGCTCGGCCAAGCTTTTGTTGCAATTGCTGTCACTAAGGCATCTGAAGGGCTGCTGTGGGTTTGTCTTAGCTATTTCTTCACCACGCTTTTGTAATCCATCAGGTGGCATAGCACTTCTACATTTTCCAGAGTTGTCAAATGCTGTTTCATTTTGAGCCGTGCTTTCTGAGCTCCCTGAAGGACTCACAGGTTCATTGATATTTTCATCATCACTTTCTGAGCTACCAGAATGAGCAGATCTTTGATTGGTCTGTACTAGTTTTTCAGCTTCAGGACCACTGTCCTTCCTCAATCTTCGTGTACTTCTCCAAAGATCCAAGCATTCACGAAGTAATTCAGATGGAGTACTATCTGGTTGTTTTGCATGGACACCCTTCTCAGTGTGAGTGGCGGGAAGATGCTGCAGGTTAGGCGTGGAAACCTCTCCAGCTGCGTTCTCTGTGCAACCAACAACAATGCGCTGCTGGTCAGATTCTAGTTTCATGTTGCTACTTCCTTCACTCTGTTTTGGGTCATTTGATGAAGCTATGGTTTTGATGCTGTACTTTGGGCTTAACACATCTGAGTTCTCATTTGACTTTGTTGAGCCACATGTAGCAGCTGTCAATATATTCTTCGTTAGATGGCAGGCCCCTTTTGCTCCACTATGACCTACTTCATCGGTTGTTTCAGCTTTTCCCTCTCGGTCATCATTTCGTATCACATCAGAACCACCACAATGTACCTCATGATGCAGATATGGTTGCTCGTCCTGCTCTCGGATTAAACTGAATTCTTTAGGGTGCTCCTTACAACTCATACGCTTCTTAGCTCTCTCTCCAGCCAGCTGATCACCATACCTTTTCTGGCGGCTCTTCTTAGCTTTCGGTTCAGACAGCTGATGCTTATACCTTGCCTGTCGACGGTCTCTCCCATGTGTACTAATGCAAGACCCATATGAATTGTTTTTATGAGAAGTCCATTTTTCCTTTGTTCTTTGTAACATCTTGGTACAATACTTACTCCTGCAATTTCGACTCATGTCCAAGCGGTCATGAAAATCTTCACCTGTAGAAAGCTCAAGCTGTGCAGCACGGATAGTGTGCAATTTATCAGATGGATTCTTCGTGTGAGCCCTGCTTACTTCATCCCTACGATGCGACCGACCAGCTGAGGTGTGATCAGGTTTACTCTTAGTGGACAAACTCTCCATGTAGGCCCGATGCCCTTCTTGATCTATCTCAGAAAAATGACTAACCAGGGAGTAAGTTGGCATATATCTTTCCTCTAGATAAGATTCATTCGGAGTGCTACTCCCCTGGTCAAACCCAAAAATCTTGCCAAGGCTTACTGTTGCATGTCCATCAGATCCTTCTGCATGATCACAACCAGGGTCAACAGACAAGCTAGTCCTCTCAGTCCTGCATTAGGAAATAAACAGTTTAAGGAATCTTTGGGTCGCAGGAACTAGAAAACATAGGAGTAGGAAAAACACAGGAATGAGGTGTCACATACTATGGACTCCTAAAGGGTCTCGAAACATAGGAATTTTTTAAAGATGCCTTTGGGTGGTTGAAATGAAGAAATGAATTTTGGAGGAATGAGATGACAGCTAAGAGAGATATAGAGAAGGTGCATTGAACTTCTCGAAAGAAAAATGAAATGGCGTCTGAGGTCAAGTTGGTTTTTGTATGAAATTGATGCCATAGCAAAGAATTACATCGGAATTTGAGAACCTCAATTCTATGATAGGAAAAAATTCTTAAGTATTGGAATCCTCCAAAATTGCAATTGATAACCTGCTACACAAGGAAGCCCTTGACCAGCAGAAATAATAGTACAAAAGTGCATCCCTCGATGAAATTACTATAGCAGCTACCCAATATTCTACCCTGTCTCTGAATCATGAAATTCCATCAAGAAATCTACATTTGAACAAGTAAAGCTAAACAACATAATGAGCATGACATGAAATCTATGACTTAAATTCATATGCTAATCCAAATAATAACCTGCTGACTGTATGCACAGGGTTGTTGACGTTTGCACCACGATGGGGTCGCTCCCATGCTGTGTGTTCTTTCTGACGAAGGGTTAACTGCTGCCACTCATATTGCTCACTGCAGCTATATCCTCCAGAAATGAGTCCAAAGGGTAGCCTGTTTGAACCCATTAATTCTGCAACTACTGAAACAAGATGACACTGACAATGCACACCCCTATATCATATACGAGATGGAGAAGTCAATTAACAATTCCCAGAAAATCATTTGATGGCTTCTTGCAATGCTTCTTCACCTGCAAGAGCATATAGCAGATCAAACCACAGATCCCTTTCAAGGATTACTTTCTGGACCCTACTTTTGTCGCTTGGTTCCACTCAATCCTAAACTATCAGGCATCAGCATAAAAAGCCAGTTAGGAATACAATTGAATAATGAAGTATCTGGCCAAATGGAGATTTTCCATGGTACTATAGCTAGATAACTATGATATAAGAGAAAAAAAAATACACACATTGCATAAAGAGTGTTTAAGTTGTATTCCAACTTGCTAATAATGCATTGCAAATAACACCACAAGTGTAAAGTCCAAATCATGGCATCATGCTTACTTCTTTAGTCATTTAATATGTATATTATGGTGGTCGATATTAAGGGCACATATAGCGCAAACCTACACATGCTATTGTGCTTGCCTTTTGGCTACGGCATTGTGCAACCAAAATCTAAAAAATATACAAATGGCTCACACGCTCGTCAAGCAATATATGCAAACAAAAAAAATCAACAGTGCTGCTAGGAATAAAAAAAGTGACTGAAGTCATAAGTTGAAAGTAAGAGATCAGAAGCTAACGTACTACTCAGTCCTCCCATAAGATTCATGACCCTTGTGGTTCATTCCTGTTGTGCAGAGTTTGAACGTTGAGTTTTGTTCCATATGGTGATATGTGACTTAAAACAAACCCCGACATATGTGCTAGGATCCTTTTAGCTAATTCAATGACCTAACTAAAGGACTACATCATAGGACCTAAGAAAACAGTTCGCAAAAGATGCAACCCTAGATATGTTCGGTAAAATGTCTGAACAGTAAGCTGGTATAAACCATAAACTGGTTTAACTAAAAGTAACACCTGTTTTTTGTGTGCGATAGATTTCGTACAGCCTATCTGGCATCACAGAATTTCCCAAGACATGAGTTATACTGCAACCATTTTTGGACTACCAAATCTGTCATAAGTTACAAAGCTAGATTCAATCATCTCTCAGACTGCTATTTAAACCATCTTCACAACCAGTTTTCATCGGTAG
Organism: Lolium rigidum; assembly: GCF_022539505.1. Lineage (NCBI taxonomy): Eukaryota > Viridiplantae > Streptophyta > Magnoliopsida > Poales > Poaceae > Lolium > Lolium rigidum. The sequence continues at coordinate 176,349,588 of NC_061510.1, forward strand.
TATTATAATGATGTCCAGCTGATGAATCATCACTGCCTCGTTCATTGCACAAACAGCATAATGAGTTTGCAGTTAATATTCTGCAATGTTACTCTTAATTTGCTACTCCATCCGATCCATAATAAGTGTTGGGGATCTAGTAAAAACTTGTACTAACTTTGTTCTAAATCTCTGACACTTATTATGGATCGGAGGGAGTAATAATTTTTTCGTTGCTAGTTTAGCACATTTAAATTACTTCCAATAAAATGCAATGATTATACTGCATCATTTATGTAACCAAGAATGATCAAATTCAGAACATAGACAGCCAATTCGGTTCAAATGTTACTCTCTTCAAAAATATATAGTTAACAACACGGATCTAAATCACCGCCAATTTACAAATACAGGAATAAACATAATTTGTAACTATTCCCCTCCAAAACTAGAGAAATTATGCCAATTTATCAATGGTCAAGTGAATCACGACCAAAAACGGATTGTATTTGTCCGAGGGAAGGGGGCGCAATGAAATAATTAATTGTTATACGACCAACTAATTAGCATTTAATGTATTATTTACTGTGCATCATACTAATATGTCCATTTAATTTGAAATTAAAATATACAATTTAATTAAGTATAACTTACATCATGATGATGTTCTACATTGCTTTATAAATATTACATATAGCGATGAATTTAATTTAACATAGAGAATAGAAGGTTTTACGATTAAATAAGGCAGCCAATTAATATGGAAATAATCAGTTAAAGCGTCGGAGACCAACATAGTCTGTACAAATAGGCTGTTTTTACAGCAAACTATCGACAACCAAAGCATATCTATATATAGACCCTCGTTATTTATTCATTGCACAGTAAAAGCAACGTTTAGATTGAATTGGAATACGTGGGTGCACAGACCAGTTGTCAAGGTACAACCGGGGCACTACATTGATAAACCCTACAAAACTGATCTGATAGTATCAAGTTAGGTTCCTCAGTTGGGCTGGTGGCCACAGTCCGTCTAGTAGGCCTAGGTTGTCTAGGCGGTGCCTAAAAGACATAACTCTTATTTCTATTAATGCGTCGAGACATAAAGCTTTTGTGTTTTCTCGAGAAAAACAGGTGGGGGTCACCAGCCGAAGAAGAAACTTTAGAGGAAAAAGGCAAGATTATAAGGATGGAGGGCTGCTGAGTGCTGACATGGCCTATCCAAACCATCACATCTCTTCAATGCACTAACTAAACTGGTTGGTCATCTTCTGGCACACTAGCAAATTAGCAACCAGCAGCATAAGTGCCAAGTGTTGTGTTGGTGATAGCTTCTCCATATACTTTTCTCATTTCCGGCCTACTCCTTTACTCAGAGCACTTAAATCCGGCAGCAAGAATGCTAAGGCGGTGCGTGGATCCACGGATGTGGCAGCAGCGCACCTCACCTCGAGCCATGGCGACGTGATCCGGCGTTCGTGCTATGTGTATGCACAGCTTGTAATCAAGACGGTTCGCGCCGTCGAGCACGTAGGTTATGTCTAGGAGGTCAATGCATCCAAAACATAAACTAGTGCTACACATGCAAGAGCATGCACACGGTGCCTCCCAGGTAGTAGAAGAGAAGGGCCAAGCAATGGAAGCACCGCTAGGCCCCAAAACAAAGTTAGTTGAGCGACAGAGAAAGGGTGTGCGCTCTGTGGCCACACAACAATGGAGGCACAGAGAAAGCATTCCTTCCTCAAGATGTGTAATGAATTACCTACTAGTAGCGCAATTATTAGTTGGGAAAAGAAACGAGAAATTGCCATGGAGGCCGCCAAACAGGCGTCAAGTCCCTTTCGCAGGGGCACATCAGAGAGTGATTTTACCTTGGCCGAACCGAAGATCTTTGCGTCTGGAATTTTGTGACAGATCAACCTGAAAGCAAGTAGTCAGATCAGAACTCGGAGAGAGTACAGAGGTTATCCGAGTGAAGACAATAAAAAGTTGGATTCGTCGAGTGGGGAGTGGACCTACAGCCCCACCACCTGCTTGACTTGAATTTATTTATTTTATTTTCTCGAGCATAAACCTCGCCGTCCTGGTCCAAGAATTTGGGCTCCTATTCATTAATTTGTTGGGGCACCTTGTCGATTTTCCTTTGGAAAGAACTAAATACTACAAGAAACCCTCGGTACGAAGATGCAACGAAAAGGAAGCAGATTTTCCAAGAAAGAAAGAAAGCAGCAGCCAGCAGAAGGCAACAATAAACCGATCTTTTATGGGGGGAAAGAGCGCAAAGAAGCCACAATCTGTAGACGGGGAGAGGGCGGAGAGGAGAATGCAAAGAACTGGAGGCGATCGGCGGCGGCATCGTTGCGCCGGCAAGCAAACCCTAACCACCTCCAAGATCGCGCAAAACGGAACAGAAAAAGAATCGCGACGAAAGCTACTAAAAAGGGGCCGTGATGATCGGGCTTACCAGGACAATGTGACGTGCTGGGTCTTTTTCGGGTAAGAGCAGGGCTTGGAGAGCGCCGCCGCCGCCGCCGAGGCGGAGGAGATGGGGAGGGGGGCACGGCGGAGAGCAGAGGAGCGAGGGAGCGGCGGAGATTGTGTATATCCCAGTTGGTTTTTTTGTTGCTAGTAAAAACCAGGCTCCTCCGCCAGGAAGGGAGTATAGAGAAGAGGCGTGCGCGAGGAGGGATGGTCAGGCTGTGTCAGTGTGTGTTGACTGTTGAGTCGCGTGGAGATTCGGGCCCATGTATCGTCACGTCGCTACTCGGGGCTCCACCGCAATTCCCGACGGTCAAAAGCGCCTTCTCTCTCTCGCCCTCGCCTTGCTCATCAATGTTTGCTTGCTCGTGTGGTTTTGCTCTACACGCTGGCCACAGACCCGCAGTGAATACCGCCAATGCTCGTTACACCCTGTATTATTGTAGGAGTAGTATACTCTTTATTATACCATAACTGCATGTACATGTATTTGTCCAAAATAAATCACAAGCATAGGTCTCCATCCGACTTCCCCGATCCACATACGGTAAGGTCTGTCAAAATCTTCAATTTATTTCCTAGTTTATGAAGGATTTTCTGATGCAAGTCATAGTTTGTGTAGTTGCATAAAACTCAGCTTTACCCTTAACATTTGTTTACATGGTGACATTACCTCTCATCTTTCACCTGCCACAGTCAGCACCACGCCAACACGTTGAAAGAATCGATTATCGGAATGAAGTCATATGAATCAACGCGCAATTTTTCATGTACATTCTATTTTGATTCAAATCATGGTTGTGTTTGATTAGAAGGGGTAGATGAACCATAGGGAAACTGATCTGAACCAACTCACTTGCCCCACGTGCAAGGTTGCATCGCTAGGCCTGCTTTGAGGTCACGCTTCGGTGGCTCGCTGCAAACAGTCAATTCGCTACTTTAAGAACCGCACTAGACACAAGGTAGTGGAAGCACACAATAGTAAACTTCATGTTTATTATTGAGTTTATCATTTATTCTATAGCTATTGCGTTTCTCAATATGATATTCCAAGAAAAGCTCAGAAGCACGTGTTGAGAGATAAAAAAAAATAAAGAATAATTTCTAGTCTTGCCTCTAAATATGACTAGCTCATTAATTTGTTGTTAGATGATCAAGCTTTTCTGATCATGTGCATTGTTATTGTACTAAACAATAGCACCAAACAAACCCAAGTCGGTAATATGCTATGAGACATATTCGTCATTTTTAATTGCAATTTCTTTAAGTGCTATCGTATGTAAAAGTCCTTAGACCATGAGCATATTATAGCAACCTCGTATTGGAAGGAAAATGTGTTGATCTTATAAAGCCTCGCTAATTAAACCTAGGTGTAGGGAAAGTTAAAATTCTAGTATACCCGTATGTATGGGAGCTTAATGATTCAAGAGTGGGATTTGTTCCTCTTGACGAAGGAGGGATATGATTTGTGCCCTCTCGGTATTGTGATGTCAAAGTAATATATCTACGCAGACAACATGTGATAGTGATCACAAGACATCATGAGTATACACCAAACGAGAAACAAAGTATTGATACCAGTTAACAAGTATTGTGATCACGAAGTTGATTCTCGAGAATACTTGAAGTCTCACCTTAGGTTATCAATATATCGTGAGGCAAAGGGATTAACATACGTATCAACACGTAAGGTTTGTTTCGCTATATCTTCGAGTATGCAAAGGAGCCATCATGGACGTCTAGGTCCCAACGTAGGTTATTGATCTGTAGGTGTTCGGTATGATGATTGTGCATTAGCGAACCTTTCGGTCACAAGCGTAAGGTTGTATGGTATGTGGTGGGAGTTCTATATATGGTATGTGGCTACGAGAAGATATTCGAAATAGTTCTGACATGTTATAAATAATAAAGAAACTATCAGAATCACTTCGAGGTTGTCGAAAGTGATTGGAGGTGACATTGTAAGTGTTCGGGGGTTTTCATATATATGGAATTATTGCTGAAGTCATTTTGATGATATTCGGAGGAAACCCAATTACTATGAAGTCCAGAGTGTGCGGAGGTCATGAGAATAAGAGAGTGAAGTGTTCTGGTGGGAGAGACAAGGTGGTTCCTAGCTGAGCTGCTAGGACCCTCAAGGAACCATGGCTGAAAGGATCGTATGTCGCACATGTAGAGGGGGTGAATATGTGCTACCCAATTTTTAGTTATTTTCCAATTAAGGCTTGACGTAAAGGTAAATTCTCTAGATATGCAACTATGTAAATTTACCTAGATGACAAGATAAACAACTAAGCAAGATATCACTAAGCAAGATATAGTGATGCAATAAAAGATAGAGCTAACCGAGAGTGGAGCACGTGGAGACACAAGGGATGATTCCTGTAGCATTCCTTTTGAGGGTAAGTACGTCTATGTTGGAGGGGTGTGGTCGCCTCAAAGACCTAAGTGTAGTGATTCGTAGCATAGAAAACAAAAAATTTCCTACCGCGAGAACGCAATCCAAGACAAGATGCAATCTAGAAGATGGGAGCAACGAGGGGATGAACGAGACTAACCCTTGAATATTTCCAAAGCCTACAAGAGGAGGCTCTCGTTGCTGCGGTAGACGATCACTTGCCGCTTTCAAAAGCGTGTAGAAGATCTTGACGGTGCCACAATCGGGCAGCACCTCCGTACTCGGTCACACGTTCGGTGTTGATGAAGACGACGTCCTTCTCCCCGTTCCAGTGGGCAGCGGAAGTAGTAGATCCTCCTCGGAATCCCGGCAGCACGACGGCGTGGTGGCGGTGGTGGTGGAGAACTCCGGCAGGGCTTCGCCTATGCGCTGCGGGAGTTTGTATGTGGAGGAGGGGAGGCTAGGGTTTGGGGAGAGGGGGCTATGGGCGCCGACCTCAAGGGGGCAGGGGTGGTGCGGCCAAGCCATGGCTGCCCCTCTCCCTCTCCTCCTCATTATATAGGTGGAACCCCAAGGGTTTGCCCAAAGTCTTCGAATAAGACCCCAACAGAAAAACTGCCTTATGGACAAAACCTAGAGGGACAGGGACTCTCCCCTTCCCTCTTTTCTTGGCCGGCCAAGGAGGTGGAATCCATCATGGACTCCACCCTCCCACTTGGTTGGCTGGTTAGGGTTTGTGGAGTCCCTCCGGGACTCCTCCTTCCATAGTGATTTATTCCGGATAATTCTAGAAACCACCTTCCATAAATTCACCGGATCATTTCCAAACTTGGAAAGTGACTTCCTATATATGAATCTTATTCTCCGGACCATTCCGGAACTCCTCGTGATGTCCTGGATCCCATCCGAGACTCCGAACAAAACTTCGAACTCCATTCCATATTCCATATCTACTTAGACGACATCAAACCTTAAGTGTGTCACCCTACGGTTCGCGAACTATGTAGACATGGTTGAGACTTTTCTCCGACCAATAACCAATAGCGGGATCTGAAGATCCATAATGGCTCCCACATATTCAACGATGACTTTAGTGATCGACTGAACCATTTACATACGATACCGATTCCCTTTGTCACGCGATATTTTACTTGTCCGAGGTTTGATCATCGGTATCTCTATACCTCGTTCAACCTCGTCTCATGACAAGTACTCTTTACTCGTACCGTGGTATGTGGTCTCTTATGAACCATTCATATGCTTGCAAGCTATTAGACGACATTCCACCGAGAGGGCCCAGAGTATATCTATCCATTATTGGGATGGACAAATCCCACTGTTGATCCATATGCCTCAACTCATACTTTCCGGATACTTAATCCCACCTTTATAACCACCCATTTACGCAGTGGCGTTTGATGTAATCAAAATACCTTTCCGATATAAGTGATTTACATGATCTCATGGTCGAAAGGACTAGGTAACTATGTATCGAAAGCTTATAGCAAATAACTTAATGACGTGATGTTATGCTACGCTTAATTGGGTGTGTCCATTACATCATTCATATAATGACATAACCTTGTTATTAATAACATCCAATGTTCATGATCATGAAACCATGATCATCTATTAATCAACAAGCTAGTTATACAAGAGGCTTACTAGGGACTCCTTGTTGTTTACATAACACACATGTATCAATGTTTCGGTTAATCCGATTATAGCATGGTATGTAAACATTATCATAAACTCAAAGATATATTATAATAACCATTTTATTATTGCCTCTTGGGCATATCTCCAACAGTCTCCCACTTGCACTAGAGTCAATAATCTAGTTTACATTTGTAAAGATATAACACCTTGGCCTTCCGGTGCTTTATCATGTTTTGCTCACGGGAGAAGTTTTAGTCAACGGATCTGACATGCTCAGAAACGTATGTATTTTGCAATTCATTTGCGTCTCAACGCATCACTCATTTTTCAAATGAGTCGGCATTAAATATGTTTGGTCTTCTGGTGGAACCTTAATTCCGCGGTCTGAAATATGTCACTAATATTGTCACACACAATATAGCTTCAAAGTTCTGACACTATCGAAACTACACCAAGTTCTCAAAGAACCTCTTGATTTAACATCCTCAGTCATTGTCAAAACAATGACATACTCTGCCTTCATTTGTAGAATCCGTCACAATATTTAGAATTCTTCTAAATCTAGCATAGACAACTTCTAGCTCATTGTGATACCTTTTAAACAACACTTAGCCTAACTGAGATTGAAATTTTATTTTTATATGTGACCAAACTAATATCGGTGTAACACCTTACATCGATTTGTTTGTCATTACCCCATATAAAACTATATATATATATATATATATCCTTGGTTCTTCTAAAGCACACAAGGATATTCTTACTTGTTTGTCCAATGATCATCACATGAATCATTCTGGTATATGCTCCTAACCTTTTAGAGCATAGGACATCTGATTTTGTACATATTATTCGTGATCTAAAATCACTCATGTGTTTTTACTCATCGAGTGTCAATTACACTCAAGTCTTGTTAAACCTTCGCATGAAAAGAACACCTTCTTAATATTTCTATATTGAACTACTTCAATATCCATTCTATGTACTTTGACTTAAACTTATTATGTGTTTCAATCTATCTTCATAGATCTTGACACTAAATATGTTTTAGTCTATATCCTTTCATTAAAGTTAATTCTCAATGAAACCTATTAATCAAGTATATAATTACATTATTTATAACCAACTATATGTCATCTACATAAGTATTATAAATATGTCTCAGCGCTCCCACTTAATTTCTTGCAAATGCAAGCCTCTTCATCGTCTCTGGTGAAATCAAAAACTCTTTGACTATTTTCATCTGGTGAAGATTCCAACTCCGCGATACTTACTTCATCCAATTGAAGTTCGTATACCTATCTAGTATTCTACGGACTAGCAAAACTCTTGGTTGTATCTTGTATACACCTTTAATACACACTTCTGTTAAGTATTGTATTTTGCCATCCTACTAGCATATCTCATAAAAGAAATATGTAGCGATTACTAGAATAATCCACATATACTATAAGCATTGCTACGGAAGATCTAATCTTATCGTAGTCAACTCTTTGAACTTTGTCATAAACAACTTTTCGACAAGTCAAGCTTCATCAATTTTATAGATCCATTTACTTTCAATAAGTATTCATCTATCTTGGATTTCATGGCGTATAGCCATTTTAACGGAGTCAGGGCCCATCATAACTTCTTTGTATGTAGTTGGTTTATCATTGTTCAAAATCAATCCTTTGTCCACAAATCATTTATTTGATCACAAAGTAAACCATACCTACAAGGTTCAATGTGTACTTTGATCTCCATGGCTAAAACACTTTGTAGTCATGAGAGCCATGATCGTCGTAGCCGCTTCCGGAACCAATTCCGATGCTGCGCTACTCTGATCATTATGCTCAGGTTCATAAACCTTATCAAGTTCTATTGTCCTCCCACTCAAATACTTCGCTAGAAACAATTTCTCGGAAATAAGAAACATTGAAAAACACTTTTGACTTTGTCTCCATAGTGGAAAGAATTCCCAATTAATTCTTTGGGATAACCAACAAAGACATTCATTCGATTTTGGTTGTAAACTTATTTACTTATGCTATGCATACCAAAATTTAAGAAAAGACTATTAGGGTTCATACCCATGTCATAACTCGTATGATGTCATTTCAAACGGATCATGATGATGCTCTATTCAGTGTAAAAGCGGTAGTCACTAAAGCATAATCCACAAAAAATATAATGGCATCAATATTGTATCTCATCATTGATCCAACAAAGTTTGGATACATCTCTCGGATACTCCATCATCACTATGATACTCCAAGAAACATGAGTTGTAGAATAATTTCATAACTCTCTTAGATGTTCGCTAAAACTCGTAATTCAAATATTTCCACCATGATCCAATCATAGATGTTTGACTTTTCTATTACGATGATTTTCACTTCATGCTGAAATTTATTTGAATCCATTCAAATGTTTCAAACTTCTTCCTTATTGAATATATCCACATATATATACTCAATTCATTGTTGGAAGTTCTCATGAAGTAGAAGAATCTCCCGCACACAACTATGCCCAGCGAACCACATACATCAGCATGTATGTTTCCACTAAGTTAGTTGCCCGTTCAACTCTTGGCCTATGAACGGTATTTTAGTCATTCTCTTTAGAAAAGATTTGCAAGCGCCAAACGATTCAAAAATCAAATGACTCCAAAATTCCATTTGCATGGAGTTCCTTCATGCGTTCCTTTCTAACATGACCTAAATGGCGGTTCCACAAATAAGTGGAATTCAAATCATTTGCCTTTTAGCGTCAGTATTATGTGTGTGTGTTTCACCATTAAGATTTATAATAACTTATCCATCGTACATGGAGTAATGTCATAATTTGAACAACTCATTGTTTTCATTTGACCAGAGCAAAATAAAAATTATTAAGTTCTTTATTATAAATTCTAAGGGCTAGGTAGAATGCCAATGATAAACATAACAACACTTTATTATGTTCCAGACGTGCATTATTACCATATTCCTTATTAATCACTTAGGCCATCGTATTCTTGTATTGCGTTGTATTGTATGACATCTCATACCAACCAACCCGGTACAAATACCCAAGAATTTCATTATGTGACTAAACAAGGAATACATCCATAACATGTATATCATTTATATACACCTGAGCTAGACTTTCTAGTCTTTTCTTTCTTTCTGCCAATAATCTTTTGTAGTTTCTCTTTTAGCTTTCCTCATTCTCAGAAAACACTTCACCTTCAATAACTTCTAGGTTTGTTGGTCAAATACCAATAACCTTGAGGTTCTTACTTTGAAGTTGATCATCATATGACAAGTGTTTCAGATTTCACTATTAGTAACTTTGTAATATGATGAACAATTTCACTCATAATTGTATCCATCATATCATGACGACTTTTCCGAGACCATGTCTGTACATGCTAGGCTCGTAAAGTTTAACCTTAGTATTCGCTTGTGCAAATCTGGCTTGCACCCGTTGTATGCACACGTAGAATCTATACCTTAGTATTCGAAACGACGAGTCTTTAGCAACAGTGCATACTAAGGACGAACACTTCATGGATATGTGAATATCGTTAGTACCCAAATAGTTGGAGGATTGGGACGCCTTGCGTCTTCAACCTTCGTACATTCCCATAAAACTTATGAGTTTATGTAGTCTCACCAAATTATATTCTATCATCTTGCAATAAGGTCTTAGATATCACATATATCTTATACCTCGCTCATTTCTGAAAACAAAATTTTCAGCTCCTTACTTTTCAAACAGATTTGAACTTCAAGTTTCACGGAGACAAGATGACTTTAGGTACTAATTGAAACCATAGCTCTTTGAATCAACAATGTGAGGTTTACTAAAAGTTTGCAATAGTACTTAATCATTTCTTGATTCTTTAACAATACGGTACCAGTCCGTAAAGTTTCTTGTCAGACTTACCAGTATTTCTATCTCAATTACAAGACTAGCGCATGGTAGAAAAACCGATGCCAATACTACAAAATTAATTCAAAATACTACTCAGACTATGTTTGTGATAATTAGTTCATGTTTTAATCTAATTACTAATGAACTCCCACTTAACACAACATCCCTCATAGTTGTTAAGTGGTACACGATCCACATCCACTACACCAAAACCGATCATCACGTGAGATGATGTAGCTTCAATGGTGAACATCAACATGTTGATCATATCATCCATATGACTCGTGTTCAACCTTTCGGTTTTCGTTGTCCCGAGGCCATGTCTGTACATGCTAGGCTCGTCAAGCAAACCCAAGTATTCTGCGTGTGCAACATGGCTTACACCCGTTGTATGTGAACATTGAGTCTATCACATCCGATCATCACGAGATGCTTCGAAACGACGAACTATATCAACGGTGCAAACAAGGGGAGAACACTTTATTATCTTGATATTAATGTGAGGGATCATCTTATAATGCTACCGTCGCGTTCTAAGCAAAATAAGATGCATAAAGGATTAACATCACATGCAATTCATATGTGATATGATATGGCCCTTTAGTATTTGCGCCTTCGATCTTCACCTCCAAAGCACGGACATGATCTCCATCATCAACGGGCATGATCTCCATCATCATCGGCGTAGCATCAAGGTCCATGGCGCCGTCTTCATGGTTGTTCACCTCATGTAGCAACTATTACAACTACTTTGAAATACTACTCAACATGAAATTTAAAGACAACCATAAGGCTCCTGCCGGTTGCCACAATACAATAATGATCATCTCATACATATTCATCATCACATTATGGCCATATCACATCACCAAACCCCGCAAAAACAAGTTAGACGTCTCTAATTTGGTTTGCATATTTTACGTGGTTTAGGGTTTTCGAGTGAGATCTAATCTACCTACGAACATGAACCACAACGGTGATACTAGTGTTGTCAATAGAAGAGTAAATTGAATCTTCACTATAGTAGGAGAGACAGACACCCGCAAAGCCTCTTATGCAATACAAGTTGCATGTCGAACGAGGAGCAAGTCTCATGAACGCGGTCATGTAAAGTTAGCCCGAGCCGCTTCATCCCACTATGCCACAAAGATGCAAAGTACTCAAACTAAAGACAACATAAGCATCAACGCCCACAAAACAATTGTGTTCTACTCGTGCAACCATCTATGCATAGACACGGCTCTGATACCAATGTAGTGATTCGTAGCATAGAAAACAAAAAAAATCCTACCGCGAGAACGCAATCCAAGCCAAGATGCAATCTAGAAGATGGGAGCAACGAGGGGATGAACGAGACTAACCCTTGAAGATTTCCAAGCCTACAAGAGGAGGCTCTCGTTGCTGCGGTAGACGATCACTTGCCGCTTTCAAAAGCGCGTAGAAGATCTTGACGGTGCCACAATCGGGCAGCACCTCCGTACTCGGTCACACGTTCGGTGTTGATGAAGACGACGTCCTTCTCCCCGTTCCAGTGGGCAGCGGAAGTAGTAGATCCTCCTCGGAATCCCGGCAGCACGACGGCGTGGTGGCGGTGGTGGTGGAGAACTCCGGCGGGGCTTCGCCTATGCGGCTGCGGGAGTTTGTATGTGGAGGAGGGGAGGCTAGGGTTTGGGGAGAGGGGGCTATGGGCGCCGGACTCAAGGGGGCAGGGGTGGTGCGGCCAAGCCATGGCTGCCCCTCTCCCTCTCCTCCTCATTATATAGGTGGAACCCCAAGGGTTTGCCCAAAGTCTTCGAATAAGACCCCAACAGAAAAACTGCCTTATGGACAAAACCTAGAGGGACAGGGACTCTCCCCTTCCCTCTTTTCTTGGCCGGCCAAGGAGGTGGAATCCATCATGGACTCCACCCTCCCACTTGGTTGGCTGGTTACGGTTTGTGGAGTCCCTCCGGGACTCCTCCTTCCATAGTGATTTATTCCGGATAATTCTAGAAACCACCTTCCATAAATTCACCGGATCATTTCCAAACTTGGAAAGTGACTTCCTATATATGAATCTTATTCTCCGGACCATTCCGGAACTCCTCGTGATGTACTGGATCCCATCCGAGACTCCGAACAAAACTTCGAACTCCATTCCATATTCCATATCTACTTAAACGACATCAAACCTTAAGTGTGTCACCTTACGGTTCGCGAACTATGTAGACATGGTTGAGACTTTTCTCCGACCAATAATCAATAGCGGGATCTGGAGATCCATAATGGCTCCCACATATTCAACGATGACTTTAGTGATCGACTGAACCATTTACATACGATACCGATTCCCTTTGTCACGCGATATTTTACTTGTCCGAGGTTTGATCATCGGTATCTCTATACCTCGTTCAACCTCGTCTCATGACAAGTACTCTTTACTCGTACCGTGGTATGTGGTCTCTTATGAACCATTCATATGCTTGCAAGCTATTAGACGACATTCCACCGAGAGGGCCCGAGTATATCTATCCGTCATTGGGATGGACAAATCCCACTCGTTGATCCATATGCCTCAACTCATACTTTCCGGATACTTAATCCCACCTTTATAACCACCCATTTACGCAGTGGCGTTTGATGTAATCAAAGTACCTTTCCGATATAAGTGATTTACATGATCTCATGGTCGAAAGGACTAGGTAACTATGTATCGAAAGCTTATAGCAAATAACTTAATGACGTGATCTTATGCTACGCTTAATTGGGTGTGTCCATTACATCATTCATATAATGACATAACCTTGTTATTAATAACATCCAATGTTCATGATCATGAAACCATGATCATCTATTAATCAACAAGCTAGTTATACAAGAGGCTTACTAGGGACTCCTTGTTGTTTACATAACACACATGTATCAATGTTTCGGTTAATACGATTATAGCATGTATGTAAACATTATCATAAACTCAAAGATATATTATAATAACCATTTTATTATTGCCTCTTGGGCATATCTCCAACACTAAGCATCGCCACAAAGGCCTCACCCTATTCTCCGGTGAGCAACGCCACAAAGGCCTAACTCACTTGTCCACTAAGGGATTTCCTCGAGGTGGAAACCAGGCCTTTACAAGGTTCTTGGGGCACACATCCACAACTGAATTGGAGGCTCCTAATAGTTGTAACAACACAACAACAAGATCAAATCAAGTAACAAGAACTAGGGTTTCCAAAATAAACACTAGCAAAGGGGCCCTCAATCAAATGAGGGAGAAATGCAAATCGCTTCGGTGAAGATGTAGATCGGGGTCTTCTCCTTTGATTCTCCAAAGATCAAGAGCTTTGGGTGGTTGAGGGAGGAGTGATGTCTACGGGTGCTTCTATTCTTGTAGACAGTGTTGGGCCTCCAAGAGCAGAGGTTTGTAGAACAGCAGCAAGTTTCCCTTAAGTGGATCACCCAAGGTTTATCGAACTCAGGGAGGAAGAGGTCAAAGATATCCCTCTCAAGCAACCCTGCAACCACAAAGCAAGAAGTCTCTTGTGTCCCCAACACACCTAATAGGTGCACTAGTTCGGCGAAGAGATAGTGAAATACAGGTGGTATGAATAAATATTAGCAGTAGTAACGGCGCCAGAAAAGTGCTTGCTAGCGTGTGGTTGATGGTGGTAATATTGCAGGAAGTAAAGATGCAGTAAAACAGTAAACAAGCAGCGGTAGCAGTATTTAGGAACAAGGCCTAGGGATCATACTTTCACTAGTGGACACTCTCAACTTTGATCACATAACAGAATAAATAAATAGATGCTAGACTCTACACTCTCTTGTTGGATGATGAACACCACTAACTGTGTAGGATTACACGAACCCTCAATGCCGGAGTTAACAAGCTCCACAATATTTGATGTTCATATTTAAATAACCTTAGAGTGCATGACAGATCAACATAACCAAACCAAGTACTAACATAGCATGCACACTGTCACCTTCACGCTACGAAAGGAGGCATAGATCACATCAATACCATCATAGCAATAGTTAACTTCATAATCTACAAGAGATCACAATCATAGCCTACGCCAAGTACTACACGATGCACACACACCATTACACCGTGCAGGAAGAATAAACTACTTTAATAACATCACTAGAGTAGCACACAGATAAATTGTGATACAAAACACATTGCAATCATAAAGGGATATAAATAAGCACTTCACTATGCCATTCATAACAGTGAATAAGTATTCTTGAAATATAGCCTAAGAGACCCACACGGTGCACACACTTGTCACCTTTACACACGTGGGACAAGGAGTCTTCGGAGATCACATAAGTAAAACCCACTTGACTAGCATAATGACATCTAGATTACAAGCATCATCATATGAATCTCAATCATGTAAGGCAGCTCATGAGATTATTGTATTGAAGTACATAGGAGAGAGATGGACCACATAGCTACCGTTACAGCCCCGAGCCTCGATGGAGAACTACTCCCTCCTCATGGGAGACAGCAGCGTTGATGAAGATGGCGGTGGTGTCGATGGAGGAGCCTTCTGGGGGCACTTCCCCGTCCCGGCGGCGTGCCGGAACAGAGACTCCTGTCCCCCAGATCTTGGCTTCGCGATGGCGGCGGCTCTGGAAGGTTTCTCGTACCGTGGCTTTTCCGTATCGTGTTTTAGGCCAGGGACCTTTATATAGGCGAAGAGGCGGCGTCAGAAGGTCAACGAGGCGACGACACAACAGGGGGGCGCGGCCCCCCCTTGGCCGCGCCGGCCTACTGTTTGGTGGGCCTGTGGCCCCCCTCTGGCGGCTCTCGGGTGTTCTGGAAGCTTCATGCAATCCTAAGATGTTGGGCGTTGATTTCGTCCGATTCCGAGAATATTTCCTTACTAGGATTTCTGAAACCAAAAACAGCAGAAAACAACAACTGGCCCTTCGGCATCTCGTCAATAGGTTAGTTCCGGAAAACACATAAATATGACATAAAGTATGCATAAAACATGTAGATATCATCAATAATGTGGCATGGAACATAAGAAATTATCGATACGTTTGAGACGTATCAAGGAGATCTAACGATTTTTGTGGCTCAGCTTAATGGTGTGTTCTTGGGGAGAAGGAGCAACTTTACAAGGTAGAAGAAGGGTCCCTTAAATACCCCTCAGCCAAATCTACCCGCTGGAGATGTTTCAGCAGCAGTGCCAACCTCCAAACCCCAATAGTGTCGCCCCGTAGAAACTAGGGTATTTGGTCGAAAGTGTCCAGGAGGCAGTGTCGGCCTGATGCAGGCGGCAGTGCTGGGCTGCTTCCACCGGCAGTGCCGGCCCGGAACAGCCGACAGTGCCGGGATGCATCCACCGGCAGTGTCGGCCTCTTGACAACGGCAGTGCCGGCCTGGGGCAGATTCAGCACAATTCTTGTCTTCCTTTTTGGGGGATCAATTTCAATGGAGGTGACAACTTACTTCATCTGCACAATTAGCATCCTGTTAAATTATCACGGGCGTTGTTGTCAAACACACAAAACCCTAGAGATCATGAAATGTTCTTTCAATGGCGTCCTTCCTCCGGAAGGGGGGAGTAGGGTTTGGGAGGTGGGCCGTCTCACCCAGGCCAAACCGATCATGGGAGGGCGGCGGTGGCCAACCTCCTTCCCAAGTTGGTAGCCCATTTCGAACTACTTCTCTCACGGCCCTTTGCTTGGCCTTTCTCTCTCCCTCTACACATACGCACGATGTAAGACGGTGTGTCGTCGGGGCGTCGGGGGTCCTTCGTGGTAACCCGCATCGCTCCAACGGTGACTATCTTCCCCTCAAGGAAGTGAACATCGGGATACATCATAGTCTCCACGTGCTTCAGTTATTTATATCCCATTTATTATTCTATGATGGGCATCTTGCTTGAAGTTGATTATTGCTTCATGTAGGTTTTTCATCTAGTTTGCATTAGGCCACATAATTTTATCCACACAAGCCTAAAATTGTAAATAAAATTAATAAAAGTTTGTAGAACCTATTCACCCCCTCTAGGTTACCCTCTCTATCCTTTGAGGCCTCTCTTGATTTTAGCATCTTTCAATTAGATTGTGAATGGGAATAGTTATATTTGGAGTGCTCCATGATTCTCCACGTGGATAATATTTATGATAATCTTATAATTCAGCTACCCCTTTGTTTATCCGGCCACAGTTAAGGATCTTTGGATTCCCAACCAGAAAAGTTGGAATGTGGATTTAATAAAATCTTTGTTCACACCTAAAACTGATATTGATATTCTTGAGACTCCTATTGTTAATACTGATGGAAAAGATACTCTTGTTTTAAAACTAACCCCTTCAGGTGTATGTTCGTCGAAAAGAGCTTATAAGCACTGTTTTAATATCTTGGTTTGCCTACTAACAACATACCAACATTTGTACGTCCACAGATTGTTAATCTTCTCAATGAGGTATGGCAAGAGAAACAAATGGCGCCAAGAGTCCATACTTGTGGTGACCCTGCATACCATTGCATGTTGTAGTATGCTAGTCGTGGATATAACAGTTGCGAAGTACCAATCCACAAATATTACATCCCTCAGAGTGGAATAACAGAAACATAGCTTGTCCTTTATTACTCACTTAATATTACAAGCCACAAATACACATCACAACAGAGCTCCTCCTTGGTCCATAGAGGACAACTCGGTAGTTCTAGTTGAACTCTACTAAACCTATAAGCTAGTGGTAGAAGTAGGCTAAGTACCATGACTACTCAAGCAGCTTTATTCTATAGTGTTCGGTGTTGCTCGACTACTACTAAGATAACGACTCTGCTCTTTATGCCTCCTCGTCAACTTCCTTCGTTCTGTACTCAATCATGTTCTCCACCCCTTCGATGCCTCCCGACAGGTCTGGCTCCTCGTAGTAGACGTCCTCTGCGTTCTCAGCTCCTTCGTTGGTCTCCTCCGTATTGTTTTGGTAATCTAAGCATGGGATTCAAAGAGGGATGAGTACGAGCGTACGCAACAAGTTCATTATAGGAAAGAGTTGTTTAATGCACTAATTACAACCATGAACCAGAAAGTCCAAGGCCAATGCATGTTTTTGTAAACATTTCTTCAAAAGGTTGCTTTTATTCTGAAGAACTATGTATATCGGCCTTCACCGGGTGTCTAGAACTTCATGGCGTTCCTTTCCAGCGACGTTCACAGTTCCAAACCCGGAACAGGGAGTGACAAGCCATAATTTGATGCACTCTGCAGAGGTGTGTTTCTGTACCCATAAGAGATCTTAACCTTGTTACCAGCCGGGCTATAGACTCTGTCCACACTTCCTTGGTGTGAGGCCAGGTATAAGGTCTTAGCCAATCACTGGGCCTTCCTGCAACCTCGCATACCCACCCAAATGTTGTAGGCATGCTGAGTTTAGGTTCCGCCTTCACCTTGGTCGCTTACCCCTTGGTGCATGACCGTCAGACACACCCTACAACTCCTCGTAGATACACCAAACCGTAGGAGCAATAATGGGGCCCCCTTCCCGCCAACGTCAGCCAGCCCACCGGGAGGTGTACCCGTTGATATGCGAGAGGGAAAATAACAACTAACTTCTCCGTCCTACTCCAGATCTTATGGTAAACACGAGTATATTACGTTGCAAGAATCACTGGACGACATTTGTTGTTAAGTCCTAGATGAATAACCCAATGCAATGGAACCTCCACCATACTCAGAACCATGGTTCCATTGCCCACCACACAGTCATATTCATATTTGTGAAAGTAATACTTTGCTTTTAAATGCAGGAGTGATAAGTATAATACTTTGCAAGTAATTTGGTAAAAATACTCAAGGTGACATGAGCAAGCGATGAACTTTCCTAAATACTGCTGGATATTACAGTTGGATGGTGTGGACTGACCCTTGTCCTCGGTTTTTGAAAATTAGCATCATTGTCCAATAAGGGCAATGGTTAAAGATCCAAATGATGCATGCTTTAGGGTTTTAGTGTTGATTACCCCCAGTTGATGTTTAGGGTTTTGCTTTTAATTTTCAGAATTTTAGGATGAGAAAGATTTATAGATCCTCCTTAAGAGTTATAAAAATAAAATTTTGATGTTTTATATAAAGAGTCATGTTCAAAGAAAATATTTATATTCTTTGATTAATTGTTAGTAAATAAGGTTTGATTTAATAATCCATTTTTTGATTTTTCTAAAGGGTTGAATTTTCCTTATACAACTCCCTTTGTAATTTTCCTTAATAATTATTTTTAAATTTTGTTTAAAATTTCATGGAAGCATTTGTTTTGCATAGAGCATAATTTTTAAAGTGGTATACATATTTTTCTTTATTTTTAGAGTTTTTCTAGGGTTTTTGGAATTATTTCTAAATTCTTACACTGTGTTTGGATGCATAGAATTGAGAATGGAATTGAATTGGACTGAAAATTCCAAATCTATGATGGAAATGAATTGGCTCCCAATTTGAATTCTATTGTTTGGATGTGCTTAGAATTTGATGTTAGAATCAAAGGGTGTAACCAATTCCAAATCGTGTTTGGATGTACAAACCATAGAATTTGATGTTTTTTTGATTTTGAACAATATTTTTCGAAAAAAATGAATTTGGTCAACGAACAAATAGATCCACTCAGTCCCAGACCAAATTGAGTGAGGGGTCACGAGCTGGCTCGTGAGGGAGTCGCCGTCCGGCGGTGGAGTGCGGGAGGGGCCGGTAGTGGCCGGAATCGGCCGGCTCCTATTGAGGCCGGTGGAATCCCATCCACCAAGCGTCGGGGCGGGCCGAAGGTTGCGGCAGGGGGAGGGGCCACTTCGCTGCAGGGGCACGCGACGGCGGCCGGAGTTGGTAGCGGGGGCGGGGCGCCGCCATGGGAATAGGTCGGGGAGGGAGGTGGTGCTGGGGAGGCGGCGGGGAGGGGAGAGGCGGAGGAGAAGGGAGCTTCCAGGCTCGGATGCGCGCGTCCAGGCTCGGCGCCAGCGGCGGGGGCGCGGGCGCGGTGGCTGCCGGCATGGCGGTGGCTGTGGGGATCGGCAAGGGCGAATGGGGAATCGAGGATGCGGAGGTTGACGCGCGGTGACGAAGGAAAAACGGGGAGGGAGATGGGATAGAGTCCATGCTCGCCATGGCTGACGGGAGGGACGGCGAACGGGGAAATGACCTGCGAGCGCCGCCGCCACCGTCGGGAGGAACGCGGGGAAGCTCAGCCTCCGCCGCCGTCGGGAGGAACGCGGGGAAGTTCGGCGGCTTGCTCCTCTCTGTTTCTCTGGGAAGGACGAAAGGGTACGCGGGCGGCCTCGCGAGCAGTTTCCACGCGATTCAGAGGGAGGGAGCTCGGAAAGTTTTGCGGGATGTTTACACGGGACGAAGTGGTGCCTCGGAATTTCGTCAGTTTCCAGGCTTTAATTCTGAGGCCATCCCAAACGGTGGAAATTGACACTAAATTCCAAATTTCATGATTCCATGCTCAATTCTAGACATCCAAACACAGCATTAAAGAAATGCATTGGTCAAATTACCAAAATGGCCTCTAGGCCCACTGGTCAGTCCAACCCGTGGGTTAGACTGGACCAGGTCGGCCTGGTCCGGCCCAACCGGACTCATTCCCTCTCTCTCTCTCTCCCAGCGTAACCCTAACCCTAATCCTCTCCTCGATCTCGTGATCCAATCGCCTCCTTATTCGACGGCCTCATCCGGCCAACTCCGGCGGTCCTAGACCTCGCCGTGGGTCGCAATCGAAGCACCACACGACGCCAATTCATCCTGTCTGCGTCGATTTGGAGGATGAAGCATCCCCCGCTCGCCATCGACCCTACTGCAACTAGGGTTTGCGGTGGCCTTGGTGATTTGCATCGAGTCGGCGTCTCTGGACGCCCTGGTGCTACTCGATGACTCGCTGGTGGTGTAATGGTGGCAACGGTGCTTGGCATGGCCAGGGCTTGGTCGCGGCTTGGCAATGTCGTGACTGGCATGTGCCGCCATGCCGTCGAGGTCAGCGCGTGCAGCGTTGTGGCCCCACGTACTTGACCGCTTCTCCTCTCTCTACTCTCCTTCTTCTTCTTCCTCTAGTGCTACTGGCCTAGTTCCCCTACTGGGTACTGGCCCTGTTGCGTTGTTGCCATGGCTGGCCTGCTGCTGCTACTAGTGCTCTATTGGGTGATGAATTGGATAAGACTAGCTCAATTTCTTCCCTACCTCTATGTGAATGCTCATCTGGGCACTGCTGCTGCTAGCAGTACTTGCTAGAGCAAGTGCCAGTGGTTGTTGTGCTGTTGTTGCAAGCATGCCATGCTCTCAGTACACTCTACTATTCTATTTTGATTACCTTGTGCAAGTGTATATATATCTAGTGCTTGTGAGCTTGCTGGATGCAATATATCTATAAATTCTAGCTTACTGTAACTGCTACCGTCCTCCTTTGCAGCAGCTTACCATTTCTGGTGAGTTGCTGTTGTTGTTGCTTGTGTGTGTGATACCCCCAGTGATCAAACTGGACATCAAGTGCTAGGGGTTGCTTGATGGCCTATTGCTTATGTTTTTCATCTACTTGTCCTATACTACTACTCATGTATATGTATCTCTGTAGTTGCTCACCATGTACTGGTGGCTGCTCATGCTTGTAGAAGTACGTTGGATGGTTTGGTGGTGTCACTGATACTTGTATAGTATCATTGTATGCATGTTGTTGCCTAATTTGATTATCTTAGAAGGTTTCTTCTATTATTGACTGATAAATGGATGAGCTGCTTGTGCAGTAGTGATTCATTTAATGTGTTATTAAGCTTGGATGGATGCCAACTATTGTTGGGTACCCCAGCTATGATTTGAACTCACTTTGAGTGATGATAATGGTTGATCCCTTGCTTTGTTTGGATGGATTAGTGGCTGATGTGACCTCATGATACGTCCAATTTGCATCACTATTTTATATCATAATTTGCTGTTATTCATTGATATATTTCATATTTGGAGATGATACTTATGTTATTTCATCTATTTTGCATGTTTCATGATTATTGGAGGATCACGCACCGGAGCTAGGATTCTGCTGGAAAAAGCACCGTCAGAATGCAATATTTCGGAAGATCAACAATTGACGGGAATTATACTGAAAATCCTATTTTTCCAGAAGACGGAGGTAGCCAAAAGGGGGAGCCGAGGAGGGCCTCCAATTCTTGTAGACAGCGTGTTGGGCCTCCAAGAGCAGTAGGTTTGTAGAACAGCAAGCAAGTTTCCCTTAAGTGGATCACCCAAGGTTTATCGAACTCAGTGGAGGAAGAGGTCAAAGATATCCCTCTCATGCAACCCCGCAACCACAAAGCAAGAAGTCTCTTGTGTCCCCAACACACCTAATAGGTGCACTAGTTCGGCGAAGAGATAGTGAAATACAGGTGGTATGAATAAATATGAGCGTAGCAACGGCACCGTAAAAGTGCTTTGCCCAGACGGTAAACAAGTAGTAGTAACGCAGCAAGTAGTAACGCAAGAAAAACAAGAAACAAGCAAGCGATAGCAATATTTAGGAACAAGGCCTAGGGATTAGACTTTCACTAGTGGACACTCTCAACATTGATCACATAACGTAATAGATAAATGCATACTCTACACTCTCTTGTTGGATGATGAACACCACTAATGCGTAGGATTACACGAACCCTCAATGCCGGAGTTAACAAGCTCCACAAATTCAATGTTCATATTTAAATAACCTTAGAGTGCATGAAAGATCAACACGACTAAACCAAGTACTAACATAGCATGCACACTCGTCACCTTCACACTATGTAGGAGGAATAGATCACATCAATACTATCATAGCAATAGTTAACTTCATAATCTACAAGAGATCATAATCATAGCATACGCCAAGTACTAACACGGATGCACACACTCGTCACCATTACACCGTGCAGGTGAGGAATAAAACTACTTTAATAACATCACTAGAGTAGCACATAGATAAATTGTGATACAAAACACATTGCAATCATAAAGAGATATAAATAAGCACTTCACTATGCCATTCATAACAGTTGAATAAGTATTCTCGTGAAATATAGCCTAAGAGACCCACACGGTGCACACACTCGTCACCTTTACACACGTGGGACAAGGAGTCTCCGGAGATCACATAAGTAAAACTCACTTGACTAGCATAATGACATCTAGATTACAAGCATCATCATATGAATCTCAATCATGTAAGGCAGCTCATGAGATTATTGTATTGAAGTACATAGGAGAGAGATGAACCACATAGCTACCGGTACAGCCCCGAGCCTCGATGGAGAACTACTCCCTCCTCATGGGAGACAGCAGCGTTGATGAAGATGGCGGTGGTGTCGATGGAGGAGCCTTCCGGGGCACTTCCTCGCCCCGGCGGGCGTGCCGGAACAGAGACTCCCGTCCCCGCATCTTGGCTTCGCGATGGCGGCGGCTCGGAAGGTTTCTCGTACCGTGGCTTTTCCGTCATCGAGGTTTTAGGTCCGGGGCTTTATATAGGCGAAGAGGCGGCGTCGGAGGGTCGAAGGGGCGGCGACACCATAGGGCGGCGCGGCCAGGGCCTGGGCCGCGCCGCCCTATGGTCCGGGGGCCCCGTGGCCCCGCTCCGCGCCTCTCGGTGTTCCGGATGCTTCCGGGCAAAATAGGATCCTGGGCGTTGATTTCGTCCGATTCCGAGAATATTTCGTTACTAGGATTTCTGAAACCAAAAACAGCAGTAGAAACAAGAACCGGCACTTCGGCATCTTGTTAATAGGTTAGTTCCGTAAAATGCACGAATATGACATAAAGTGTGCATAAAACATGTAGATATCATCAATAATGTGGCATGGAACATAAGAAATTATCGATACGTCGGAGACG